>NC_051182.1:58199936-58494936 GCF_013339695.2 Rhipicephalus sanguineus
TGGGTTTTCTGTACATCAGCGCACACAAGAATACAACTCCTAACAACAAACAAACAAGAATACACTCTTAATAAACAAATCGCAAATAAATACATTCATACAAATACAAATACAAATTACAACTCTTAATGAACAAATCGCGAATCAATACATTCATGTAAGAAATTTTCTAAAGGCAATGATCTAGTTGAACCAGGCAATAGATTCCATTTTTCTATAGTGTGCGGAAAGAAGCTGAATTTAAAAAGGTTAGTACGTGGATGGAATGGTGTCAGGTTGAGTGTGTGGCTATTCCTTGTGGGTTCAAGTTTATCAGGAGACAGATACTCGTTAGTTAACGTGTAGCGTGGGGTATTAACAAGAATATAGAGCAACTTTAAGCATTCGAGATCACGTCGCTCGGACAAGGTTTGTAGTCCTAGCGTAGCAAGGTGAGAGGAGGGCGAGAAATTCCAGTCGTAACGGCGGAAAATGAAACGGATGACTTTCTTCTGAACGGATTCTAATGTGGTGATGTCCGATTTTTTATGAGGGTTCCATACGGGGCAGGCATATTCGAGGATGGGACGAATGAGCGATTTATACGTTAGCAATTTTGTTTCGCGTGGAGCATCTTTTAATGTACGATTTAGGTAGCCCAGTTTCTTTAAAGCTTTTTTGCAAGTGTATTCGATATGTTTAGACCAAGACATATTGGGTGTGAAGATGAGGCCTAAGTACTTATAATCGGACACACGTGACAGAGAGGAGCCATTGAAAGAGTAATCGAACAAAGAAACGGAGCTGCGTTTACAGAAGGAAAGAGCGACTGTTTTAACAAAGTTTATGTTAATTTGCCATGTGGCGCACCATCTGCAAAACTGTGCAAAACAATCATTAAGTAAAATGTGGTCATCATTAGTATTAATTACATTATATAGTACACAGTCATCAGCGTAAAGGCGGATTTTCGCAAACACATAATTGGGCAAATCATTTATGTACAATAAAAACAAAAGTGGTCCCAGGACCGAACCTTGGGGGACTCCGGATGATACATTCACAACGAGTTTGAGGAATTAAAAGAAACAAACTGAGAACGGTTGTTTAAAAAGCTAGCAATCCAGTCAACTAAAGAATAATTGTTAAGAATAGCGTGAAGTTTATGCAGAAGTTTAGAATGTGTAACAGTATCGAATGCCTTTGAATAGTCGATGAAAATTGCATCAATTTGGTAACCAGAGTCTAGAGCGTGCGAAATGTCGTGCGAGAATTCTACAAGCTGGGTTATTGTACTAAAACCTTGGCGAAAAGCATGCTGGGCATCACTTAGGATGTTATTATTTTCAAGAAACCCCATGATATGCTTAAAGATTATGTGTTCTAAAAGTTTGCATGATTGTGACGTTAATGAAATCGGGCGATAGTTTAATGGAGACTGCTTGCTGCCAGATTTATGCATAGGAAGAATTTTAGCTAATTTCCAAGTTGAAGGAACAGTTGAGGTGCTTAAGGACTTTTGAAAAATTACGGTCAAGTAGCGGCTCGTCCACTCACAATATCTAAGAAGAAAAATATTAGGAATGCCATCAGGACCAAGAGATTTCTTATTTCCCAAGCGCAAAATTAGGTTCATGACACCGTCGAGAGACACGGAAATGTCACCGACTGATTTATTTGAACCATGTTGAAAGCTGGGGGTCTGCAAGTTGTCAGTAGTGAATACCGATTGGAAGTATTCGTTGAACGCGTTGGAAATGGTTGAGGGGTCACTACATGGGACGTTATTTATAACAACTGTATTTGTGGCAGCTGAGGTGGGTAAAATAGATGCCCAAAATTTTTTAGGGTTGCTTTTCATTAGATCTTGCAACGTAACTTTGAAATAGAAGTCTTTCGAGGAATTAATTTTGATCCGAAGTTCTTCTTTGGCGAGGTTAAATTCCTGTTTTTTAAGGGGGTCACCGTTTTCTTTTAAACGCCGCAGTCTAGCCACACGACGCGACAGGTGTAGTATGTCACGCGATATCCAGGGAAGGTGGGGGTTTTTCTTTTTCGTTTTTATCGGGACGAAGCGCTCAATACAAGTTGCCACAGTCTTTTCAAAAGAAGCCACCAAGGAATTCACATCATTACATTCGCTGAGGCGTTCGAAATCATCAAAAGAATCTGCCAAAAGGTCAAGAACGGACGCGTCATCGGCTCGAGAAAAATCGGGGAATGTAGAATAGACAAAATGGTTGGTACGCACAGGAACAGAAATGGATACTAGAACGGCCTTGTGGTCTGAAATACCATCAGCGACTTCGCATTCATAACCATTGTCTAAGAGGAAAAGACGAACAAAAACTAAATCTAGAACTGCATCCCCTCGTGTGTTAGTTTCAACAATCTGTTTTAAACAAAAATAGAGCGAAAAATCTAACAGAACTATGCTGATTTCTACTTCATAGCCTGTGAGCGATAGAGATGGCCACAAAATACCTGGAGTGTTGAAATCACCCAAACAGATCAAACTGGAATCAGATAAGAAGCGCTCATGCATGAAAGTTGTTAAAGCAAGCAGCTGATCTATGTTCGATGATGGTGAGCGGTAGACTACGCCAAAGACTATGGAAATGCTTCCGAAAAAGACCTTGCACCAAACAGATTCGGTATCAGGTGGACTGGGGATAACTGAAAATTTAAGATCAGACTTTAAAAATAGTGCGACACCCCCTCCCCTGCCATGACGTCTGTCATTTCTGACGACTGTAAAACCTGGAGGTGTTATTTCGCTATCATATATATGTTCATTTAACCAAGTTTCGTTACGCCAGCTATGTGCGGTGAATGGGCCGTGATAAGTGAAAGAAAGTTTGGAAACTTGTTGACTAGGCTTCTGGCATTAACATTTAAGATGCGCAGTGGCTCGTTAGGATCATTCCCGAGGCGTCAAGGAGCATTAGTGGTGATATTAGAAGACGCTTTTGCTGGGCGAGAATGAATCTTAATGAGGGCGTTAGTGTCATCGTTCCAGTTGTACCTAACTTGATCTATAAACACATGATCAAAACTCAAGCGTACAATGGAGCCATTATCCCGAAATGGTTTTGATACTTCCCATATCCTCTTTCTGATAGTTCGTACGCGCGATGAATAGTCTTCGGAAATGCGAAAGTTAGACCCTTTAAGTTTGTAGCCGTTTTTAAGGACATTTGTTTTTTCGCGATAGTCGAGCAGCTTTATGATAATGGGACGCGGTCGATCGGCTTGCCTACGTCCAATCCTGTGACACCTTTAGATATTCGGGCAATCAATTTGCAGATTTCCTTTGAACCATTCAGAAAGGTTAGACAGAAGGTCAGAGGATTCGTCCGGTGTCTCCGCGACGCCATGCAGCAGCAAGTTATTGCGACGAGATCGGTTTTCTAGGTCATCATTCCGCATAGCGAGTTGATTGATTTTAATTTGTAGCTGCTGAATATCGCTGTTCACTTTACTACCGGTTGCTGTGGAAGGCGTGACGGGAAGCGATTCTAATGCGGAGACACGAGTCTCCAAAGCGTCAAACCTAGAATTGACAACTGTCATTTCTTACCGATTGTTACCGATTTTACAAAAATCAGAATGGAAATTCAGAAATACAGTTTTCTCTTTAAAGGTTATATTCAACACCTGATGACCGCATGGGGTACCTCCTGAAAAAAATTCTTCAGACCAGCCATGTCTGCGTAGCTCATGAACATACATACTAGGAAAATAAAGATGTATAGGATCCATACACTCATGTGTATAGGATCCATACACTCATATACACAGACGCCTGGTATACATTGATCTAAGCAATTCAATACGCAAAGTGTTCTCATCCTTCCCAACTATTGTGAATTTTCCGAATTCCACCGCTCGATTCGCGTAGGCGTTGATATTTCGTATTCGAGTCGTTAGAAACGTGCGAGTTCAATCCATACAGCGATTGCAAGTTAACTTTTTTAAAAACCCTCATTGTCGTGTCACGCAGCCACTGCATTCTGTAGCGTCAAGGGCCGTGCACACTTTTTGTAACCTTTCGACAGCCGATTCTGCGACGAGCTGTGGGCCCTGAAGCCAGCTGCCTGGGCCTTATGAAACGCCACACGGACAACCTGGAGTATTTTTTAGGCTCGCTGGGCAAACTTCACACTCTTGGTGTCCAGATGGACTTGTCGGTGCTGTACCCTCCGGTTCCATGGCCAGTGCCACGCGGCACTCCCAACATTGCACATTTGGTGAGCTGGGACCACTCGCAGAGCTGGACTGTGGCCCAATGGAAAGACTTCTCTAGCGCCACACAGGTGCGACACCGTTATTCTTATTCTTGTTTGCATGCGCGCATTCGCGTAAGTGCGAGCTTCATTTAGACAAATCGTGTCTCTGACGCTACGGTTTTGCAACGCTGCCGTTATCACGCATCTTACGCATTGTGCTATCACCATGTATAAAGCCAGCGATAGAAAGGACGTCAAGTCCCAATATAAGTGACCTTGAAATGTTGCATTTCGCTCTGCTTGGCTCAACCACGCCGGCCTTCCGCCCAGAGGTACGCGGAAAAACATAGCGTTAGCAGTAGACACAGTACGTCTGTTACAGACGGAGGCATACGCTTCTCCTCTTAAATAATCTAAATATATGGATGGCATACAGTCGGGCTGCCCTCGCTGCGGTAACCCCCGTTGCACTTTACAACACATGCTGTGGCAATATCCTGCACTGCGCGAGAGCCCCAGGTCTCCCCCTACGGAGTAGGACTGGCGATATCTTCTCACTAGCAACGAGAAAGAAGACCAGCTAAGGGCTATCCAGAGAGCCGATGACATGGCCGAAGAGATGCATCTCCCCGTCCCGTCGTGGGTGCGGCCCGCCGATGTCGCCCCCTGAGGGGGGAGTGAGCATCGTCTCCGGATCAAAATAATTTTCTTTGCCTGCCTGCCTGTGATGTAGGGCACATATTTGAGTTGGGCACATTTTCTTTCAGAGGTAACTACCTAGCCGACGTTTTGTTTTCGCCTTGTACACATTCGTGTTGTGTCCCCGTAAGGGTCGAAAACCATTCCTACTCCGAGCTCGGGATTCATCAGCCCGCATTTACGCTTCCTGCCGACGTACGAGCACGATCCAAAACAAACGGCGCACAGAGGACGCATCCAACCACACGCAGCACGGTACAACCGTGTAGCCACGCGTCAGTGTATGCGCTTCCGACTCATATGCGTATAGGATCAACACAGCGAGAACTATAGACAAACGGTAGGAAGGAAGGAAGGAATACGAAAGGGAGAAGGCAGGGAGGTTAACAAGACAGCAGTCCGGTTGGCTACCCTACGCTGGGGGAAAGGGAAGGGGAGTGAGACAAACGGAAGTTGTAGTTACAAGCAGCGCCTGTCAGCACGGTCGAGTTGCGCGTAAAGAAAAGAACACAGCATTGTAGGCAGGTCACATAACACGGAGGAGAGGGCACCTCGGATGGCGCCGCCCCAACACAGCCTCACTCCGGCATGACGACGGGCGTTGAACGAGAATGCCAAATACCAAATTTGTAGCGAGAAAATGTCTTGGCAAGGCGAGGCATGATTCGAATCCGTCTACCCACGATCTGAAGGAGAGCGTCATAACCACTCGGCTATCCAGGCACGCTAACAGAGCGTAGCATAGCCTTCTATAGTATAGTATAAGAATGGAGTAGGAAAAGGAATGGAGGGTGAGGAGGAGAGTTGTGAGAGTAGGGGGAGGAAAAGAAGGAGGGGAGAGAGTAAAGCACGGCATAGTACGAAATAGAAACAGAGAAATAGAGATAACAGAGAGAATCAAAGAAAGAAAGAGGAAAAGTAAAGAAAGAGAGAATGAGATAGAAAGAAAGACTTAAAGAGAACTAGACAAAGGGAGAGAAGGAAAGTTCAAAAAGAGGGAAAATACAGAAAGAGTGAAAACAAATAGAAATACACACCCGAAAAATGGAAACGAGACCGAGCATATCCATGTATTGTACTGTATAGCAAGGTGTGGGAAAGAGACAGGTGAGAGGGTAAAAGCATAGCCAAGCCAGGACCAGCAGTTGCCCACCAGCTCCGCTTTGACACAGCCTAGCGCGACTAAGCACAAGCTGTGCTACTTTTTTAAAGCCGTCAAACTCTGCCCAGGCGTCGCTGCGATAAAAATCACAGCATATCCACGGAGTGAATGATGATGAGTGGGCGAAGCTGCGGAGGTTCATCGGTAAACCATGAATCTTCCGTGAATTCTGCCCAGTACATCATCACCGACGTGAGATCGGGCGCGTTTATACTAAAGGCTCGATGAGTTATGACGACTTGCAGCTCACTTTAATTTTACATGTACGCTGTGAATTTTCATTGTTTAGAAAACCATTGCTTTAGAAAACATCTGGCGTCTTTCGTTAAGCAGCTGGCGTCTTTTCGTTTTGCTTTAGAAACATCTGGTGTTCTTTCGTTTTGCTTTTAGAAAACATGTGGCGTCTTTCGTTGGTTTATTTCATCAATCAACGGCGTTTTGAACAAAATTTTTATGTTTAATCCCGCAAGGAGAAATCTCACCAGGCACTACCTTGGAGGTAAACAATGGCTGCTAATGGGAATGAGAGACAGAAGAAGTCGGCTTTTAGCTAACACTTACACTTCTACTTCTACTAACGTTTCCTACTGGAACATGCCAATGGCTGCTAATGGGGAATGAGAGACAGAAGAATTCGGCTTTTAGTTAACGCGCACGCTGCGAATTTTTTATTGTTCAACAACGCACAGCAAAAATCTCCCAGCGGCACCACCTTCGAGGTCAAAGCGTAAGACTGGTTACGCACTACGACTACTACGACTACGACTACGAGGGACGAACGGGTGCCGCCTTAAGGAGCTTCGCCCCTAAAAAAATCGCCAGCAGCGCCCACATCCCAGCCCTTGCAATAACTTGGTAGGGCAAAGCGAGCCGTCCGCAAGCAAATGTGCATAGGCCACAATAGACGCCCTCTTTCGTTTGTGTCGAAGAACAGTTTCCTGAATATTAAGAGCATGGAAAGCTTGTTACGTCAATCCACGCTTCAGAAAATAAGAAGCTCATCAAAGCAAACTGCAGCTGCATTACACAAGAACTTTCAATTATTTAGGCGCTGCCACTCGCAAGTACAAACGAGCATCGCACGACATCGAGTTCGAGGTACGCCCTCCGACGTCCGTTCTAAAGCGCCTAACTGCGTTAAATTTGGGCATATACATAACGTCAAAGTGATCAAGTACATACCAAATAAATTTAGTTAGCTATGTGCCTTACGACCAGCGGTACAAAGCTCACTTTGTCAGGGACAATTTTTCACATTTCAGTTTCATTCTCCCTACAGCTCTCCGTTCTTTTGGGTTTCATTGTTTTATCATGTATTTCGGAATGTTGTGTTGATGGTTCTCTTCGTTTACATATACTGCAAATGGGAATACGTGCGTGTCCGTCTGCGCGCGGCACAACCGAAGGCAAAACAAGCCTGAAGGTGGTGATGACCAACATTTTATGATTTACTTGTATGACGCATGTGTTAGCATTTGTATTGACGGGATTTTTGAGCCTCCAAAACGTACATGCAGCGTTGCTGTGTGGTGACGATCAATTGAGATTATCGGAGGTCGCGATCTACGTGATGTTTATCACGCATGTCTTAAGTCTCCCTCGACAACTGCTCGCTTTGTGTTAGACGCCGCTCACCGCGGTCAGAGACTCTCTTGAGCTTCATAGTCGAGGTTACCCGGTTGTCCTTCAGGGCCACGCAAAACAAGAACAGCAGAGACACATTATTAAACTTTCTCATGCGACTACCTACGGAGAATGCGAGTACTTTGCTTACCCAACACGTTCAACGACCCGTATTCAGCATTCTCGCCTTTCTGCCTCTTGCGATAGCTACAGAAATAGGTAAACCTGAACGTTGTTATTCAATCCTTTACATCCGTGCCACTTCACAGCGCTACAGTAGCGTTGATTGCGGAGTTTCTTGGTGGAGCGTGGTGCTGTGGCTCTTGCTTTAGGTTTTGCAGTTGTTGTGGGGAGGGATCCAACAAGTACATCAGGGCGGTTTGGTGGCACGCCCAACCAGCGGAGAGAAATTCATAGGTCTCTTTTGGAAAGGTAAATATGCAAAACACAAATAATAAAAAGTTAAATCGTTCTTTCGCACTCGCTAGTTGCACCTGTTTTCACAGAAAGCTTTGCAAGAGTGTCGGACTTTCCAGTACTCAGTTTCTTCCTTTTCCCTCCCACAGGCGGTGCTACGCGTCTTGCAAAACTCCAGATTCTGACGCCGATAGAGATGTCGCATGCCAAGAAACTGCTACTGAAAACATTTCGCGAAGCGTGCCATTTCTAAACATTTCCGTCCAGTTGACTGAAGTCCTCTGTCCATCGCCGTTGCCTGTACAAAACGGCGGCTTTCTTTAAGTAGTGTATTCTGGCATGATTATTTTCCTCGTAATTTCACTACTTAGATACGACAGTGGCACTAAGTTCTGTCTGACAAACCTGCTGCGGTTATTGCATATAGTACATGTTAGACTAACGCACTCGAGATGCTTTACATAGGAGACTACAGTGCCAACTCGCGGTCCACTCGCAGGCCTATGAGGAGATCATTGAGATTGACCTCGAAGCGGACAGCGCTCAGAAGTACCTTCTAGGTCACCAGCCTGATGGCCGTGTGATCTTTCCTGGCGCTGGCTACATGCTACTCGTATGGAAGTCCCTCGCGAAGCGCTTAGGGAAACCGTTCAATGAGGTTCCTGTCATCTTCGAGCACCTGAAAATTCACCGCGTCACGATCCTTCCACCATCTGGTAAGCTATTACATATCCTGCAGAACTTTTTAAACCAACTTTTAGAGCAATCAACGACATAGTCTGTAATCGTGCTTCGTCTACACCTATATTTCTGGACACTTGTCGCAGTAATATAACTTGAAGTACTGTCAAGCGCATTCGTTCTTTAACTTGCGAACAGCTAGTAGACGTAGAAGATTGCAACTAAATACATCTTGTTAGTGAGGTACAATTTGTATTAGAGTACTTTAGGGCTGCTTTCCAGTTGAAGAGCGCAGCAAGAAAAAACTTCCTTTGTTGACGATGCTCTTTACGCGCGGATGTGGGCGGCCGCGGCATGCCAGGTAGCCATGGACTTGTGCTGATAGTCTAGCCAGGTTTGCCACCTGTAGGCAGTCCCGAAATGTGGGCTTGTAATATCCTCACTGGTCTATTATTGGTGCTTGGACGGGCGTTGTGTATGTATTGTTGCTGCCCTCCTAAATTAATTGGCAAATGGTTTGCGCAATCTTACAGTTTGCAGTCCATGTATCAGATCCGGGACAGATTGCATGTAGCACAGTACTCCGGGCCAAATCACCCGCATGAATAGGTGGAGTATGATGACTTCTTTTCTAGTAACGTTGTATGGAGGTACCGCATATTTGTCCACGTTCGTTCTGTAATGTTATGCAATTTTATGGTAGTTCTTTTGTTACGTTTTTCATTTTTTGCTGGCGATAGACATAGTAAATATATTATTGTAGAAAACTGGAAAATCTTATCGCAGTCGAGTTAAACACGGATGAATGTGTGCTATGGCTCGCAAAGAATTTTTCGACTTTAGAAAGAGGTACTCACTGAATCTGTTGACTGTTCGAACAGCCGCAGCACCCATTGAAAGGCAGGTAAATGGTCTTGCATATCACAACTCATAGCTAGCAGAACTAATTTTGGTGATGTTTATAGATAAATTGCTCTGCAAGACTGACTGCAAAATGTACCACTTCCCCGACGCCTCTCATATCAACCTCTTCTGACGACATACTCCTGTAACACTCGCGCGCGTCTCATGCTGTCATCTAGACAGCCTTTCACGATGACAAAACGAACCATAATTGACCAAAAAATCATATTTTCCCCACGAGGGTGAAGCAACAAATGTGATTGCAGCAAAGTGGAATGTTGTACGAAGTCAGGCTAGCATCTAACTACTTAAGGATCCCATTCCGCGTAACTTTGTAAAACGCTGACGGGGGTATACGGCCGCTCCAGGTAACGAAGGCGCTTTGAAGTTGAAGTTGACGTTTATTTCACCACAGTGTTGCATTTTTTTACATTTTTCCAGACATTCGTGAAACAAAGATACAATGTGTGGTGTGTAATGCGGGAAAGAAAGCTGCGATACAAACGGAGCTGGCTAGCCCCACATCCCAGCAATACAAGGCAGAAAAAGTGACAGCATTCATGAATTCATCTAAACACCTAAACGGACACAAATACATAGTTTAAAGTGGCACAATGAGAAATATCATTACATACAAAACATTTAAGAAATGTAGACATGATTGCACTCTTTAAAGAAACACGAAAAATAGAAATAAGCAATGCATAACAAAGAAACCTTCAGAACTGCCAAAATTTGTGCCAAATTTTTCTCTTTTTTTCTATTGCGTCATGTTGGTAAAAAAAGATTAGACATCTCCTGTCGTGAAAGGAAGCGCAATCGCTCCAATGAAAAATTGAATTTATTTAGTATGTGTGGGAGTGAATGTTTCAGCATTTGGAGACCATAGTTGGAACCTTCGAATATTCGCTGTCTAGTAGGTCGAGTCGAGCTGCTGCGCTCTAAGCATGCTATGGAGGTAAGATTGTTATTTCATTTGGTAATTTCAGTTTTTAAGAACGCTAATAAACAATATTCATACCTGTTATCAAATCTTAAGACTAAATTTGTTGAATAAAGACAAGGTATGTGCATTATAATCGGCATTTGCAATAGAACGCAATGCATTTTTTTGAAGTGTGGGTAATTTCTGCTTAGAGTGGAAGGTGCCAGCACCCCACACCAAAAGCCCATAGCATAACTGGGAACAAAAAAGCGTATTGTAGATCATTAATGCCTGAGTAGTCGGTAAAAATTACTGACATCTCCTAAGCATGCCTACTACCTACCTAACTTGTTTCTTACCGTTTGGCTTTGTGAATCTCATAACATATGCTCATGAAAAACAATTCCCCTTCGACTGCTGACCCGAAGGTCGCGGGATCAAATCCCGGCCGCGGCGGCTGCATTTTCGATGGAGGCGAAAATGTTTGAGGCCCGTGTGCTTAGATTTAGGTGCACGTTAAAGAACCCCAGGTGGTCAAAATTTCCGGAGCCCTGCACTACGGCGTCTCTCATAATCATACCGTGGTTTTGGGACGTTAAACCCCGAATAATATAATATAGAAAAACAATTTCCAATGCTTTAGCCGTCGAAGAAAAAGCAATCACAGAATCGTGCAGGTGTAGTTTTGAAGTAGCTTCGTACTTTGTTCCTTTTGTACGAAATAGGATGCATTTGGTTTTAAACAGTTGATTTGTAGGGAGTCAGCAGTCGATCATGCATACATATAGTGTCGTGTTTGCTGCTGACATTAGGTCATTTACATCCACACCTGTGAAACATAAAGAAGTGTCATCCGCATATATGACATATTTGATTGTGTTATTTATGTTTACAATGTCGTTGACATAAGTGATTAAAAGTAACGGCTCCAACATACTACCTTCGGGTACAGCTTGAACAAGTTTTCGCAGAGATGATTGCTCTGTGTTTATGCTTACACACTGTAGCCTGTTGCTCAAATAACAGGTGAATAAATTGAGTGCATTTCCTCTAATGCCGTAATAGGGCAATTCTTGAGAGAGGGTATTATGATTTATCCTGTTGAAGGCTTTAGAGAAGTAAACAAATATGCCTACTGTAATTCTCCTGTCCTCTATATTACCTAACATAATTTCATTTTGCCGTAACAATGCTACCTCTGTCGACAGCCCTGACCCAAAACCGTACTGGGCTGGAGTAATTACCGAATTTTGCAAAGAAGTTCGAAAATCTTAAAAATATTAACTTTTCTATGGGCTTTCAAAACAATGGTAAAACGGATATGGGACTATAGCTTTTCAAATCATTTTTGTCTCCTCCCTTAATAAGCGCTGTAACTTTTGCAAGCTTCATACGTTCTGGGAAAATACCTCTGCCTAAAATTAGGTTATAAATGTATGTTAAGGGCGTGACTAATATATCTAGGAGAGAACAGACTGGGGCCATCTTTAACCCATCACTATCTTCGGAATTACTTTTCTTTAGCTTTTTTAAAACACCCATGACGTTGTATTCATGTGCTTGGGAAAGATAAACAGACGAAGCTACTGTCTGTGCAGACATGTAGTGCGGTAGTGTCACTGACACTGCCTACTAAGGAAGTAAGGTGATTATTGAATTTCTCAGCCAATTCTCTGCCCCTGTATGTTCGATCGCCTTCAGCTATCCCTTCTACACTAAAATTACCTTTATGTAATGCAGTAATTGAGTATAACTTGCTCCACATCTCCTTGACCCCTGAGACGCCCTCGAATATGAAAGAATAATAACTTCGTTTCGCTTTCTTCATAAGTTTAGTTAAAATATTTCTATATTTCCGAAAGGAATCCAATGCGTCTGGATCGCGATTCTTGAAGAATAGTCGATACACGCTATTTTTCTCGTTTATCATTTTTATCAGGACCTTTGTGACCCATGGTACCGCGAACGTTTCAACTTTTTTTATTTCTTTGTAGGGAAAACATCGCTTGTAAATACCGTAAATTATATCCATAAAACTGTCGTATGCTGCGTTTGCTGATGAGCACGAGAGCACTGCTGCCCAATTTCTTCTAGAGATCTCTAAAGAGATCTCTAGAAGAAATTTTAAAGATCTTATAGAGATCTCCTAACTGCAAAAGAGCGTTTGAGTTATGTCCTGGCACCGAAATTTGTAGGTTGGGTTTGATACAATACGGCACTTATCAATAACTAAATATATCGGCAAATGATCACTAAGTGTAATGTTGACTGTCCAAGAAAACAGACTTTCACGTGGCAAGTTGGTAATAAGAAGGTCCAATAACAGCGCTAGTTGCTGAAATGCGAGCTGAATGCAGTATCACACTTGACAACAAATGCGAATCAAGAAACATACAAAATTCGGCCTATTTTGGTGTATTTGAAAGCCTGTCAATGTTTAGGTCGCCACTTAAAACTAATTTTATACTCATTTATATTAACATGAGAGAATATCGCGTCTAGCTGCTCGAAAAACTCACTTAAATTACCATCACGTGGACGGTGCACCACCGCAGAAAGAAACTTTCCACATTTCAAACGTATTACCTCAATATCCCTAATTCTTCCCAATCTAGGGCCCTGAAAACCTCCTGTAAACACGCGGTGAATAGCATTTGGAGAGATCGTGTCTCCCTGTCGTACGCCCTTCTTTATTGGGATTCTGTCGCTTTCTTTTTTATGAAGGACTATAGTGGCTGTGGATGCGCTGTAGATGTCTTCCATTATGTTTATATAGGCTTCGTCGATGCCCTGATTCCGCAGTGCTTGCATGACTGCTGATGTCTCCACCGAATCAAATGCCTTCTCGTAATCTATGAAAGCTATGTATAGGGGTTGGTTGTATTCCGCGCATTTCTCTATCACCTGATTGATAGTATGAATATGGTCTATTGTTGAGAAGCCTGTACGAAATCCTGCCTGGTCCCTTGGTTGATTAAACTCTAATGTCGTATTAATTCTGTTAGCAATTACTTTTGTAAATAGCTTGTAAACAACGGACAGTAAGCTGATGGGCCTGTAATTTTTCAGGTCCTTGACGTCCCCTTTCTTATGGATCAAGATGATGTTGGCATTCTTCCAAGATTCTGGTATCCTCCCTGTCGAGAGTTAATGGAGAGTATCTCAGTAACCTGCGATTCGCTGATGACATTGCATTGATGAGTAACGCGGGAGACGAATTACAGCTCATGATTACTGAACTGGATACGGAAAGTAGAAGAGTAGGTCTGAAAATTAATATGCATAAAACTAAAGTAATGTGGAACAATCTTGGCAGAGAACAGCGCTTTGCGATAGGTGGCGAGACGCTGGAAGTTGTAAAGGAGTACGTCTACTTAGGACAGGTAGTAACCGCGGAGCCGAACCATGAGAGTGAAATAACTAGAAGAATTAGGATGGGATGGGGCTCATTCGGCAAGCATTATCAAATCATGAATAGTAATCTACCACTATCCCTCAAGAGGAATGTATATAACAGCTGCATCTTACCGGTACTTACCTACGGAGCAGAAACCTGGAGACTTACAAAGAGGGTTCAACTTAAATTGAGGACGACGCAGCGAGCGATGGAAAGGAAAATGATAGGTGTAACCTTAAGAGACAGGAAGAGAGCAGAGTGGGTCAGGGAACAAACGGGGGTTAAGGATATCATAGTTGAAATTAAGAAGAAGAAATGGATATGGGCCGGCCACGTAGCACGTCGGCAGGATAACCGGTGGTCATTAAGGGTAACTGACTGGATTCCAAGGGATGGCAAACGCGTGAGGGGAAGACAAAAAATTAGGTGGGTAGATGAGATTAAGAAGTTTGCAGGTATAACGTGGCAGCAGAAAGCACAGGACCGGGTTGATTGGCGGAACATGGGAGAGGCCTTTGCCCTGCAGTGGGCGTAGACAGGCTGATGATGATGATGATGATGATGACCTCAATATCTGACGTACATAAAGATAGGTCATCAACCAGTTCATAAATGTACCTTGTTTAATAAACATACATACGCCTCCACCTCTTATATGGGGTCTGTTCAAGAAAACTGCATTATAACCTTCTGGGTGCATGTCATCATCAGCCGAAAACCACGTTTCTGTCAGCATAATTATAGAAAACGAGAAGCCGAAAAAAATTCGGCAGATCCCACGTACCGTGGGAGTCGATGTTATGCGAAGCATGCGGCGGGTAGGAGACTGTGGCGTAACCTTTTTTTACTGAGCGACACGTTACAAATTGACGCGAAAGATTTCTATAAATTTTATTCGCACACTTATATATGTTGAAGAGGGGCATATGTGTTATATAACCAGTTGTTTACGGTTGGGTAACGCTGCCAATGGCAACATGGGTATTACCAAGACCAGAAGCGGTAAGCTGTTATGTAGTGCTTATACGTGTACCGAGAACGCGCGCACGTTTCACGAACCCGTGTGCATGTGTGCAAGAAGTTCTTGACCGTTCTTGAACAAAGGCATCACCGTGATCAGTGAGCACCAGCAGCTGGTCACGACTTGTTATAGGATCCGGTCGTGATCGTGGTGACGAGGGGTCCATGTGTAGTGAAGTATGTGGTATAATAGAGCTGTTGGAATTCGTGGATGCCTCGGTCATTTCGTCGACAAATCGTCTGTCGACAGAGTCGGCGACATGTGGGAACCTGATGCCACCCTTCGCGTTGGTGAGGTATAGGCCGTCGAGGCTGGTAGGCCTGGATAGTGCTCCGTAGACCAGCATCAGTGGATGGTGTTTGTCGTATTTGTAAACTACCTAGGCGTATGTGGCCTACGTAGCCTAGTCTACAAAGCGGCTGTCAATCAATCTGGCATCATCCTCAGTCAGCATAAGGCCATCGCCCAGCCTCGTGAGAAATGAAGAGGACACTTCGTCGTACTGGCGGACGAAGTGCACTTTACGGTGCGGTGATGTGGATATCATATGTAGCTTTCGTTAATGTATTCCCCCGGGGTCGAGCAATGCTCCAATATAGCTTGCTGTATCATAGAAATAAAAACGTAATGTTTATTAGACTGTTATAAAGCGGACCCAGCACTAGAACCACAGACGTTAACCGGATATGACGCATGTATCGTAGGAGCATCTATCGTAGGAGTATCATGTAGTGTTTATTGCTTTATTGTAAAATTAGATAGTCACCACCACAACCACAACTGACGTTGCACCGGTATTACGCCTGCGTAGGCTGTTTTTCCAAACTAATTTATAGACCTGGCGTGGCTCAGTGGTAGAATATCTGATTGCCACGCAGATTGCTTGGGTTCGATTCCTGCTGGGATCCTAATTTTCATTCTTTCCATTGGTTGAGTCAACACTGCCGATGTTGGTTTTCCTTAACGCTCTAGCATTTAAGTTAACAATGTCTGTTCTCGCCGTTCCTGGGTAGATATAAACTGTCAATCACCTGTGGCGCATACCCGTACACCACGGCCCGTGGTAAACGGGTATGTGCCACACGTGTCTAGTGGAAAGGGTTTGACGACGTACGCGACAAGATTTTAACGTTATTCATGTCATGACCCGGGAGTCATATTCGTCAAATCCTCTTACCCTCCCATGCAAATTTTGGTCTACACCAAGTTAAGGAGGCGATCATGAGAGCACCCAGACGTAGGCGGCTAGATAGATAGATAGATAGATAGATAGATAGATAGATAGATACGTAGATAGAAACGCTCAAAGTGCCAGGGGTTCGCTAAGAAATGCTTCGCATTTAATAACTCAGAAATATACAGAATCCATCCTGTTCCCCTCGTGCTGACTGCATATTAATGTGAATAAAAATAAGAGGTGAATCGCATTTCTCGACCTTATTATGCCTTAACTCTTACGGACTAAAACTAGAAGTGCTAATTTCAGATGCTGATAGATCAACAGGAAATCGAGCATTTAAAAGTTCATATTAATTACGACATAAACCGTGCGTTGGAACGACTGGTCCAAGACGAAATTTGCCACAACTATCCTCATCGAACAAATTTGATAGCCACGAACTGGATAGGCCGCATCAATGAAAAATTTTAACCAAAACAAGCTACTACTCCCCGAGCACTGGTGCATCCCAAGGCAATAAGAGAGAGTGAACTGTATTCCCTCAAATAACAACTCACACGCCCAAATTTTCTTGTGATATCGTGAATCAGATATTTTATGAACAAACATAAACGCAATTTCATGAGCATGCACGGTACTTGACCCACTTAGCCAACACAAAATAAGCATTCAACAAAACAACCAAAATTCTCGTTTGCAGCGGCCCCGTAATATCTATGCCCACAACACAAACCGTCTTTTTCGCTGCATTGCTTTCACGAAGAACTCTTCATTTTGTTTACGTCATCACTGTTTTCAATTTTGATGTTGGGCACGTTATCAGTCTGCCGCGCAAATATTTTTCCATCGCGAACTCAGACGTATTTCCAACCACTCTGGCGCTTGCGTACCGTAGCCTGACCAAGAAGTGGCTGTCTGTGCTGCCTGTCGCCTCAACGCGAAGCAAACGGGGAGAGCACAGTACGTACAAGGGTATATGGGGCGTCAACTGACACCTGTAGAAATAGTGCGAACGCCGGAACATGCGGCCACACTTTTCCATTCAAGTTCGCAGTTGCTGCCCAAGCGCAACGTCCGCGCGGACGTTGGCTCTATTGGGAACTCCCCTTAGTATCTGAGAGCTCGCCGGCTATCTTAATCTGCCTTCAAGGAAAGAGTAGGTTACGCGATTAAATCTGCATTACTCTCACGCGTAACGAATAACGCCAGGCCTTCGCTGAAACCGCAGCACATTCACAGTGAAAGCTGAAAGAGCGGCGTTTCTAGAGGCCGTTGTAAACTCTCTAGGGGCTACAATACAAGTACACTAGAAAGGTACCCACTACGCCATAAATCACAATTTTTGTGAAGTTGGGAAGCACCTACTAAGCCATTATTCCTCATTCTGCGTAGAAGCGAGGCACCAGCTACACGTCTGTAAGGCATTATGTGCACTTTGTTGACGTGACGACTGATGACGATGAAGAATTATGGCTCAGCCCTTTGTAATGGGTTGGAAGCTTTAAACGGCCTACCTGTTATGTAATTTGCATTGGGAGACGCCCGGTCGCTATTTCCCTCTCCCGTCATGGTGTATAACATACGTTGACGTGGGAGAGAGACGGGGGGGGGGGCGAAGGACTTTACTGAGACCCCGAGGAAATGGATCATGCGCTTATGGGCTTCCTTGGCAACCAATACAAGCGCACTTGCGAGGAACCCGCTACGCTATAAAACGTAATTTTACTGAGACCCCCGAGGAAATGGATCATGCGCTTATGGGCTTCCTTGGCAACCAATGCAAGTGCAGTTGCGAGGAGCCCACTACGCTATAAATTATTGTAATTTTTGAGAAGTATGAAAGCAGGCATTATGCCATTTCTTGTCATTCTACGGAGAGCCGTGGCGCATGCAAATGCATGTAAGGCATTACGCGTACTTTGTTGATGCTGTGCCTGATGACGATAAAGAATTATGGCGCAGCCCTTTGTAATGGGTCGGAAGCATTCAACAACCTTCTCGTTGCGCAATTCGCATTGTGTGACGCCTGGTCACAGAATTCGCGTTGTCCGACGCTTGGTGCTTATTTTACTCTTCTACCACGCTATATTGCATGTGCTAATGTGGTTCCTTCCCGATATGAAGCCTGTATAGGACCTTTTTGCAAAGCAGTTTCAAGCACCGGCATGGCTCAGAGGTTGAAGACTGGGCTCCCACGCAGAGGGCCCAGGTTGGAACCTCGTTCCATCCTGGACTTTTTTTTCTAATTTCGTTTTTTTTCTTATTTCGAGCGATACTGGTTACGGACACCGGCGGCGGCGGCGGACAACTACGGCGCCAAAAACGCCTGGTGAAATGAACTCATAACAGCTTTCGCTGTAAAAAAACTCTGGCGACAGTAATCCAGTTTCTCTGCTCTTGCTACAGCCCCTCTGGATCAGTGATTGGGCATTGTGCTAAACCAGAGCCACTTAGATAACAGGCCTTTACAATTAGCGTGATGACATAGAGTTACTTTCGCCGAAATTTCCATGTCACCGTCTTCATCAAGCCAGGGTTGGCAAATGCGTGCTACCCAGGAGGCGTGGCGCACGGTCAGTATAAGGGGCATTCTACCGTAATACGGATATTCTACCAGACATTCTGCCGTAAAGGGGCGTTGAACTTAAAATGCGCTGTGAAGTAGTGTTTTTTTTTCTATACTAAGATAAATTTATTCGAAGTAGACAAGGCATTAGCCACCAAAAAAGAAAAAGTAAAATTTTCTTGGTCGAGCCTGGTGGTGCACATGTCACCGCCCCTTTATAAAGGGGGCGCTCATATCGTCTATCCATCCATGCATCCATAATTATCTCGCTCACCAGCACTGTGCTTAGCTTCGGCTTTCACCTGCCAGTTTTTCTGAGCGCTACTTGTCGCTTGGCAACTCGTGCGCATTACGGCCGTGGCATGTTGCTTTTACATCACACGCTACCTCTGCTTGCTGGTTCAAGCCTTCAAATGGACATTATTGCCTTAGTATTAAAAAAATGATAAGAAATGTTTAGATGTCCTGGGATCATTTTTATGGTTGTTACGCGAACGTTCTTAATAGCGGTCAACCTGTGAAAACTTGGCGTCCCTTTATTGCTACATTATATGCGTACACGGCTGTATGCTGCAAATAAGTAGAAAGGGCGCTGGGGCAGTCCAAGAAACAGATGTCGCAAGAGTTCACATGAAGGAAGGTATGTCATGGCCACGCTAATTTGATCGTATTTTCGTTCATAGCGCAGCAGAATTTGAATTCGAAGAACAAATAAAAGCAAATTGATTTCAAAATATTGCCAGTGATAAATTTTAGAGACCTGCGTGCGTTATAGATGGCTGCGAGACCACGTACTTTTACGGGTCGTTTCACTTGACGCAATTCTTCATTCCGGAAAACAGCGGTGACATTAGTGAAGCTCTGTTACAGGTGACTGAAAGTGAAATTTCTGGACGACCGTACGAAAAGAAATTCACACCAATCGCAATTTTGCTTCGCATGAAAACAGGGCTGAAAAAAATGTGGCACGCTTACTCGAGCAACTTTCCTGAGAGGCATTGCTTCCTCAGTCACAACATGTCGCCTCAAGTGAACGACAGCGGTTGCGTAATTAACATAAAAATTGATTACCTAAAGCAAACTGCCACAAATGAATACTTTTGTTGACGACTCCTTCTAGAATACGTGATCTTAATTACTAGATTTATAACGTGAAGCAATTTCCACCATCTGAGCTAAGCAGCACTTAGGTGATCTCCGTGATACACGCGATTAGTATAATAGAGCAATGTAAACATACCTTACGACGAAATATGATTATGAGGAGCCGTGAACGCAAGTAATTTATGTGCTATTCGAAAAACGGAAAAGAAGACAAAACTGGCCTTCCGAAAAATTTCCAATTGAGCTCGAGTAGTATTTCTCGGACTCATTGTGAATGTAGAGGCGCACGCCTTCGCTTCTCTCTGCACAAAACGTTAACTCCTGGATAATTTGATTACTCTAGACGCCAACCGTGAAGCCTGCGGAAAAATATTGTTCAGTTTGAAGCTACCTCTAAAGGGGAGATGATCGTTCAAAGCTTCCAAAATATTGAGTTCCAAAGCTGCACTAAAGTACATCACTAAGTAAAGAACATGTTTTTTATGCATGCAGGCCCTCTGAGAATCATGGTCACTATGATGCCCATGTCTGGGGAGTTCGAAGCTTGCGAGTCGAGAACTGTGGTGGCCAAAGGACGCATCCGCGCGGCCAAGGAGGGCGAGGCGGTGCTCCTCAAGGAACCTCCGGGAACATCAGGAGTGGTCGCCGCTTACGACATGGACACTGCCGACATCTACAAAGAACTCAGTCTCCGCGGCTACAAGTTTTACGGAGCATTCCAGGGTGCCCTGGGAGCTTGCTCAGAAAGTAAGACAAATATGTCGGGATAACGCGAGAACTGGAGTGAACAAATGGCGAAAGGTGGCATAGTTGGTACATGTTTCAAAGAAAGGAATTAACAGCACAAGCACGGGAGAAAGAAAAGAACACGAAGAAAAGGGCCTGCCCTCTTGTTCTCTTTTCTTCGTCCCGTGTTTGCGCGGTGAATTGCTTCTCGGCGAGAACTGAAGGCACACCTTAAAAATTGGCCATGACCAAAAAGTTGTTACGTTCGAGTAGCTGTAGGACTACTCGCACGATATATTTTTGGAGACAGGCTTAGGAAACGAGGACTCTCGGCCAAGTTACAGCACGCCTTCAATAAAATTTCTTGACGTGTTCAAAATTCAGTGGACTAGACACAAGCAAACTCCAATAAAACGCACACTGCAGTAAAATGTAGATGCCCACACATGGCCGCAGTGTTAGTGCACATAGTTCGAACGCTGTGAAATCGTTGCGTAAAACAAAGCAAATCGCAGGAAATAACGTTGTGGAGAAGATAGACGCAAACTTCAGTTGTAAGTGCGCGTCTATCCTGCCTACAGCTTTTCTATCTAGAATATGTTTTGTTTCGCTCAACAATTTCACAATGAGGCACCAACTAGCACAGCAGTCAATGCTTCTGAATACGATTCAAAAGATACCAACTTTTTTGTGGACTAGACTTAAAAACTTTTTCCCCGATATCTTGAAGTACCTCGTGGGCGTACAGTTCAATAGGAGTCACACATTGTGCTTCTATAAACAATGAAACTCTCACTTACAACTTATAGATTCAAAATACCCCATGCGAGCTTATCGCGCTTGCTGTTATCGTATGTTCATGGTCCACATATCAGCCTTTTATTAACCTAGTTTGAAATAGTGTATTGTGATTACATATAGTGTCTGTACGTTCCTGCGCATAGGTGTGCACACAGAACGCGAAGAAAATTCAAGCCGCTAGACGAAGTAGTGTTTTTAACTTAAGAATTATGAGCTCCTACACAAAATTTGTGTTTATCGTGCGATGACTTCTAATGTACTCATTTAAAAGTGACATATTCAAGCAGGCACGTAGGCAAGGGGGCGGGGGCAGGGGGCCCGCCCCCCGCCCCCTCAAATTCGTCCAGCCTTCGATATTCCCGGGCAACTTTTCTTTCTTTTTTCCACGGAAAGACTTTATTTCGTACAATTAGGCCTAGGGCCCCCCGCAAAAAAAGAAATCCTGGCTACGTGCCTGTATTCAAGTGCTATAGATGCCTGTCGGCTTGAGCATTTACTGCCATGAGCATGCTTGCGCTTCACAGGTGCGTTCAGCCATTATGAACATTACAAGGTAATTTAAGGGTTTCATTCCATATTGCTCTCGTCTATCATGTAAGTCCATTTCGGAATGAACGTTCTTCTTAATGCTCAATATAGAACCTTGTTTGCATAATGGTCGAAAGGCAGGCCCGCAATTCTATACTAAGCTTGTTATTCTTTTCTTTCGATTATTCATGAATCTTTGGTCATCAATTATTTCAGTGCTCACCATGACCTGTGCCGTCTACAAATATCTAGAATATACACGTCGCCAGCGCTTTGTATGTGCTTGCTACGCAATCATTCTTCTTCCCTGTGCACTTGTGCTCGCTTTTTACATATGCTTTTTCCCCCTTTTTCTTTCATATAGAACACTGCGCCAAGCTCAAGTGGGAGAACAATTGGGTGACATTCCTGGATGCACTGGTGCATGTTACTTTCATCTGGAAATCACATAGGACGTTTGACTTGCCTGTCAGTGTGCAGTCGTGCCGCATCGACCCTAGCGTTCAGGCAGTAATCACGGAGGCTGTTGGAGAGAGCGGTGAGTCCCGCCTAGTCACAGTGTTTGCCTCGAAAGCTTTTTGAATGCGTACGGGCATTCTGAACGAGCTATTACAATCTCGACGGTCTAAGAAGGAAGAAAAACAAAACCTAATTTCAAGAGAAGGGGTAAAAGAAGAGGTGTCCAAGAACTTCATGGGTGGTGCCCAACGCCAGGGCTCCTGTAGCATCTGCCGCCCATCAAATCTGATTCTGGAATGCTAGTTGCACCTCTGGCTCCGAGCTGGCTAGGGTCGCCTTCCACTACGTTAAAGTATTTGCAGCTTGGTTGACCAAAGATGTACTTAATTGTCTGCCGTTGTGTCATGCCCACATGAGATGTGGTATGCAATTAGCAAACCACTAAACCACGGGCAAGCGCCATGGTATAACGTTAGTTTAGCGCTTGTCCTGTGCACTGGGTGCCTTTCTATATCCCGTACCGAACTTGCGCTATGCAATTTGTCATTATGAAATGAGTGACCCTGCATGAGGTTTTTTTAAGACCTGAAACACTTGTCCCTCAGATATTTAAGTGGGCCCGCCCCCACCCCGCTGAGACTCTGTGCTCATGCCTTTGGTCCATGGGCGCCAGATTAGCCGGTGTCTCTTAGTTAATATCTGTTTCTTCAGTTTGATTATTTTTACAGGTCAGCGTTCGTTTATGTTAGTCGGCGCGCTTCTTAAGATTTTGAGCCGATGATTGATTGCTGTTCTACTCTTTGTTCTTGTTCTCTAACGGTCAAGGCTAGGGCGAAGGCCTCTGCCTTCGTAATTGAAAATCTGTATCAAGCGCCCGTGACAGTTTCCATATCCCAATCAGCTGTTGTTGCAACGCATTTCTCCGCGTAACACCTGGCAGCGTCAACGTATATAACGTTTGTCTCCGCTTTCAGTTGCTTCTCAAGCCAACCGACTCTTTTGTAGCGTTAGCTAGACTGGCCGAGCCGGAGCTGTTTCGCGTGCACGTACAACAGCCGTGCTGCGCATGCGCGAGGAGCAGTGACGCCACACGGCGCACAGCTGGCGCATCGAGCCGCCGCCGCCATGCACGCCTCGCGAATCCGAGCATTCCAGAGGAATGACGTCATAGTCGTGGAAGCGTTGCCCGATCCCAACGCTGATGCTGCGCCAGGCGTTGGGACCGGGCACAAGACGCTGCCATAGAGACGGCAGCGTGTTACTAAACTGACCACACAGCCGTCTTTGTGGGCGAGAACTGGCGTTCAGCAAACAATAAATATACATGTGTCACATAATGCGTACACCATGTGTGTGTCATTGAGGCATGATAATCAAGCTATTCCTAGACAACCAGGAGAGCTAGGAATAATCAGCTGAACCTTAGCTCTAGCTATGTATATCCTGGCATAGCCGAGCTAAGCGAATACAATATTTTTGCATTTCCTTTTTCGTGTGTTCTTCACGACTCATACTTCTCGCCAAAGGCGCTACCAAAATCATGTCACCGATAGTCTATGGGACTTCCACAAGTTCCTCGTCTAGGCTTTGGGGCATGGTGGGCATAATTTTGTCAGGATTTCTGTGCCTGGCCGTGTCTTGCTTATACTGTTTCTCAGGCAAATGATAATTGCCAACTTGATCTCGGAGTGCATATGCTGCCACCGAGCGCAAGCAATTTTTCGGTCGGTGTGCCATGGGTAGGTACAGAACTGACACCTTTTATTATCGAGACGAAGTGCCATTCCTCACTTTTCTTGAGTTTGTGGAACGGCAGACCATATGTTATTCTGTTCATTACTTTTGTCGGATACAACTTTGAAAGTCCGCCCAATATCGTTTTCAAAGGCAAATGTGTCAAGCCTGCAGCAATGGGCGCGCAGTCCTGACTGATGTCATGAGCTGGACGGCTGATGACCCCGCCTTCGCAGAACACCGTGCGGTGCGTGGCAGGGAGAGCCGTTGAAACTTCATTTAACAAAGTGTTCACCACGCTCCAATTATTTCGTTTAATCGGGAATTTCGTAAAATCGAGAAAGCAGTTTTTTGATCCTGCGAAATCTATAATTGTAATGTTGCCGCACCGAAAAGCAACTAGGACATTGTTTTTGCCGGCAACCCAGACCTGCGCGTCTCAAACAGTCCGCGAGAGTGACTCAGGGGCGGCCCAGACATAGGAAACGCCATGTGCGGGTGACGCAGGCCAGGTGTACAATCAATTAAAGCTATCACGTGCTATTGATATGCGACAGCGCGGAGAACGAATGCAGTCATTATTAGCACCATCCGTCGCACAAATCGATAAATAGCCAGAGCGACCGCCGCCGCATCAAGTACCTAAGAGCGCTACCGACCAGCCAGTCCGTTCCTTGCATGGACACGGCGTACAGCCTTTTCAAAGAAAAGCTAGGGCCGTACATGGGGTACATAAATGTTTTAACGCTAAGCGTAAGCGCGCACGCTAGAAGAAAAGCCCATCTCGGTTAAAACTGCAAGAAACTCACCGTTGTTGCATTCAGTTATTTCTGAAAAAAAAAAAAAGCTAAATCAGGTTGGGTGGTTAAAGTGACCGACAACTGATTTTTCTCGACACAGTTTTTTACGGCGTGACAGGAAGCCCACCCTTCGTAGCGTTTGTAGCTGCAGTGGTTTATCCGAAAAGCTCGTAGTTATTTTCTCAGCAGTATTTTTCGATTTGAAAGGCTCCAAACACGCATGGAGGCTTGCTCCAGCAACGCTGAGAATTGATAGCGATGCCGCTAGCAGTTGTGAAAGCTGTCGTTGTTCTGCTTTTGCAGGAGTTACTGTAACTATGCCTAATCAACTTTATTTTGAGCTTTCCAACCATTTTTTGAAAATAGCAAGCTGTTACAATGAGATCTGTGGCTTTATACAGCTTCTCGGTATTTGGACAGCGTTGTGTGCGCCTGTGCCCAAGGTTGCCTGTGTTGTTTCCATCGCGAGCACCAGCGAGCCGACAGAAGAGGACAAAGAAGTACCAGTGAGCGCGAGAGAAAAAAATTGGCCGCGTATCTGCGTGCATCGCTGCAAATGTCGTGTAAAGACGTTAGAAGAGGCGCTGTGTGAGATATGGACGCCATCTGGCAATACGTCGGGAAACATGAGTGCTGTGTTGCGTGCTGGTAGTCCCGACGCAGCAGCAGGCGACGACGGCGGTGACCAACGCGATCGTCGGGGACGCCAGCCAGCCCGAAAACGCGGTTTGGCGCGAAGCGCTGAAGCAGAGAAACGTCCGCACTCAACGAGTACTCTCCACACACTCTTTTATTTACACGTCGCCTGGGTAAAACAGGAACGCCAGAGCGGCGCCCACAACCGGCAGCCTGAAGGCCGCCCACAACGCTGCTTTTTCATTTTTTTAATATTTTTTTTCACCTTCTTGGCCTTCTCAAAACTGAAGTTTTTCAACACCAACCCATGGCATTCGTACAGTGCAATACAGAACCGAAACCGAAACACAACAATGAGCTCGTGCGAAGGGCACGGAGGAAGGCAAATTTCAGCGCAGTCGCATTTTCAGCTTTGTTGAAACAGCGCTCACTAGACGACGACGAAGTAAAAGAAGGCACAGGACAGGCAGCGCCTGTCCTGTGCCTTCTTTGTCGTCGTCTAGTGAGCGCTGTTTCAACAAAGATGAACGCATACCAACTCGCTCAAGCTTCCATTCTTATGCATTTTCAGCGCAGCTTAAGAAACTAGGGTCCTTAAAATTACGTATGTATGCATTTTCTATTAAAGGAACACGCCACCTAATACTTACCTAGTGATGTTGCACCTCATATATGCATGATATTTACTTTTTGATCGACTACGTTCACAAGTATGAACAGCAGTACCAGTTCAAGACGGCTGGCCCTTGGGCAAGTGGTTCAACTTTGGCCGAGTGGCTGAATCGAGGGACGTGCCGACAAACAGAAAGAGAGACAGACAGACAGAAAGACAGACCAAAATTTCTGCGTTTAAGTTCCCCAAGAAAGACTATCGTCTTTAAAACGGGGACATAGAACGGCTAGCAGGGTCTGAATGGCCTCACTCAGTGTCAAATAAAGCCCTCTTTTTAATCACCTCGACGGTATCGAGTTCTTCAACGGCTTCTCGACGCCATATCCCAAACAGCCTGCGCCTGTGTCATGGATGGCTTGTCCCGGCGTCGTTACTCTCTCGATACACGAGCCAAGCCAAGTAATCGAAAACGTAACTGTGCATATGCACGGCCGCACCGAGTAGCAGCGCGCGTCATTTCTGAGACCAAGTGTAGGTAGCAAAACTATGTCGCTCCAAAATCTTAGCGACCTGGAAACTGCGTGCACGGTTGCATGAGCACGCTGAAAAGTTGCTGAAGACGCGCTGACGAGGATGTGATCATTACGTCACGCGAAGGCAGCGCCAATTTAATGCATACTACTAACGCAGGCCTGTATGTACATTATTATGGAGCAATACATTTTAATATAAAGAAACGAACAATATTTCAATACCAACAAAAAAAATCGTCAACCGCGTACAGCAATCAACGGTCACGTGGCCGCCTTCATCGGATCATTCATGTTTTTGCCGCCAGAGGCGCCACAGATCATTTTTCGCGACTTTCAATTAAGAAATAAAAGTATAAATCCATCTTTCACGAAACAAACAGGGTTGGTTTGAGTCAGTGCGACGGACAATCTTTACATCAGTGGAGTCAACTCATTTCATATTGTGGGCAGTTGTCGGTCCCTTTAATTTAGTTCGATAAATCGGGTTAATGACAGCACTGAACCGTATGAGTATTTTCCGCGGAATTTGAAGTCGGACGCTATTCAACCTGGTGCTTGTTGGCCTTTTGAAACGTCCGCCCCGGACAGTCCAAGTACCTTTATATGCAGGCGACATCTCTATATTGGCATCTGCCATGATACCTCTACCAGTACAGACAGGATACAAAAGGCAGCTACGCTGACAGTTGTATTTGAAACAGCAATGTTGCAACTGTGACCGGAGATGTTATATCTTGTCAGATTTACACGCAAGACAATGTAGCCGTACACTGTAACGATGAAAGGGCAAGCAGTTACATAGGCCTCAAAGCACCGATTTTGAGGTCTAACTATCGATCGCAATCTATCGTGCACGCCACACGTTCTGTATTTAAAAAGACGCCTAACTTCTATAACGTACATTCTGAAATTTCTGGGTGGGAAGTCATGGGGTACATCAATAAGGCCTATGCTGCAGCTTTGAGATCCCCTATTTCTTAGTTTCGCGAGATACAGCCTTCCTGTGGTGGGAAATACCTGCAAAACAAATCTACATTCACTCCAGGCACTACAAGATCAAGCTGTCAAGACATACTTCGGCCTTTCAAAATGTGTGTCTACATCGGCAACAATTCTCTTAGTAGGTTATCACCCTATGTCAACGTACGTGGCCACTGATTCTCTCCTGGTGCATATTCGGCACCTTGCCAGGATGCCTTCCCACCATCTTGCATCGTTGATGCCTTCCCACCATCTTGAAACCTGCGGACACATGGGCTTCGCCTGCTTTCGGATCCGTTCCAGCTTCCAACCAGTGCCAATCATTCCATGGCTTGGCGTCTGGGTCGACCACCTGACGCGATACGCAGAAACTGCCGCAATACCTGCTGCAACAGCCTTTCACGTGTTGCAGTTTATGCTTCGCCTTATTAGCCTGCGCCATGGTCCTCCGCGCGTCGTCATTGACCACTGGCGACGTCGGCTCATCGCCGACGTCGTTGAAGACATCCTGCGTCTATCTGCCTGCCAGTTCCCCCATGCTACCCCCTACTACAGAGATACTAATGGCCTCGTAGAGCGTACCAACAGGGTCCTAACCAACATGCTATCAGATCATGTCGATGCCAAGCACAATAGCTGGGATGAAGTACTTCCCTACATCACATGCGCATACAACACCGCGAAGCACGAAACGACAGGATACTCTCCCTTTTTTCTGCTTCATGCTCGCTCTCCTCGCAGATGTCTTGACACTATTCTGCCCTTACGCTGGATGTGGAAACATCGCTTCCCGAGTTACAATGTCGCGCTGAAGAAGCCCGCTGCATGGCACGCCTCCGAACTTTGGCTTCTCAGCAGCGCTCCAAGACCCGTTACGACGCCCGATATCGCTCCGTTTGTTATACAAAAGGTGACCTTGTGTGGTTGTCGATACTTGTCCGCAAACGAGGTTTGTGCCAAAAGTGCTTCGCCCGCTACTGCGGCCCATTTGTTATCCTCGACCGCCTCATGACGTTACATACGCATCTATAGCGCCGCAGGCAATGGTCGCCGCTATAGCAAGACACAGCTGACACACGTAGCGCGCCTGAAACCTTATCACTGTCAACCTGCTGACTAACTCGCCGAGTGGGCATCGCCTGCGATCGGGGAAGTTAAACGCGCTTTCAAAGGGTAGAGGAAGAGGATGAGGAGGACTGGCTCGCGAGCGGATCCGTCAAGTGCTTTTCCCTCTGAGCTTTAACTCTGCATTCATTCCCCATCCTCTAGGTAAACGCATGCCATCGTCACAATGTCTACACTGATGGCTCGGCTACAGCCAGCAGCTCAGCCGCTGCAGTGATAATTACGGCAATAATTACAGCACAACATGTATTAAGCAACATCAACTACAGCTGCCGAGCTAGTAGCCCTCCATGCAGCTATTCAGTATGTCACAGAACTAATTCTTTGTCTACCCTCCCTGATTGCAAAGAAGCCCTACAAAGATTGCATTCCGCTTTAGGTCACGGTTCACATGAGCAGCTCGTTGCACAAATCAGGCACACTCGCCATAAAGCCATAGGGGACGGACACAACATAATATTTCACTGGTTACCAAGTCACTGCTACATTCATGGTCATGATCAAGAGGACGCAGATGCCCGATCCGTCCACGATGGTGTGAACAGTGTCGCCATCCCGCTATCAAGATCTGACGAAGTAAAACGACTCGTGTGCTAGCACGTCATTTAACGCTGTACCGGTGGAATTCACCAACGTTTACAAGTCCACGCCTACATTCTCTAGACCCAGATCTTCAAGTAGAGGTCCCATCCAACCTATTACGACGTCATTCCACCCTGTTCGTCTGTCTTCGGCTTGGAGCGGCATTCTCCAATGCATATTCATTCACCGTCGGAATGGCTGGTAGCCCATTGTGTGAACTCTGCGGCTGCACGAAAACAATCGCGCACCTTCTCTGCGAGTGCACCCGTTTTGACACCCAGTGAGCAGCCCTCTGAGCCACATTGACCCAGCTAGACGACTGTCCTATCATCGAGGATAAAATCCTAGGGCACTGGCGTACCTGGTGTTCAGCGAGCGCAGCTATTAGTGTGTTGTTGTGGTTTCTTCGGCAAAGCGGAGTGAACAAGTTACGACTGCCCTCAGACAATGCTTTTTGACAGTGCTATTGTCATGACTTTATAGTCATCACGTGTTACGTGATGTTTTGAGAGTTAAACCCGGGACTAGATGTGAGGCAATGTTGCGTGATTAGTATCGTGACTAGACATTACGTGATATAGCGTGATTCTTAGTACTGTTACTACTTGTTACGTGATTTTGAGTCAAGTGACGAGTTGTTACATGATTTTATGTGATGTTTACTTAGGTGAGTAGTTGTTACGTAGTGCTGCATGGTTTTTGTTAGAAGACTAGATGTTCCCTGATTTTTGTCACGCGACTAGATGCTACGTGATTGTCAGTCATGTGTCTAAATATTGCGTAACTTTACGTGATTTTAATCACGTGACAATTTGTTACGTGATTTTGCCCAGCTGACAAGATCTGTGATTTCAGTCAGGTCACTAGACGTTACATAATATTAGCTGATGCTCAGTGATGTAACTAGTTATGTGATGTCGCGTGATTGCCAGTCTCGTGACTAGTTACGTTATGTTTCTTAATTTTTAGTCATGTGGCTAGTTGTTACGTGATGTTTAGGCCCGTGACTAGTTCTACGGTGCTTTTGCGTGATATTTAGCGGCGTAACAGACTTTGTTATCGTGGTTGTCGGACTCTATGCCGGACAGATTGGCGCATATATTATGGGACCGAAACAGAAGATGAAGAAGAGAACGAAGAGAGCACGTGCCGGTTCATGAGGATAATTACTTTTCGTACTGCCCGGCGCAACGAACAGCTTTAACAGCTCCAATGTTATTAATATGAGAGAAACACTGTGGAGACACACATTTCTTGATGTACGCGCAAGTGTAGAATGCTTGCTTCCGGTTTATCTAGAACAAATATATTTGTCGCACCTCGTGGCATGTGAAGACGGTGAAATAATGCTAGCTTTAATCAATGGTGAAAGAAAACAGTGCATCAATAGAAGAGCAAAAGCGGATGAAGCCAAGTGCTCTGGTCCGTCCCCTTTATTTCTCAGCCCGCCGCCCGTACTTGCGCAATTTTTTCAACGTTTGCGTCGATTATGTTCGCTATATGCTACTTTAAACTGCTCCTTAGGACAACTTCCGAGCGACTTGTTTTAATAGATGCTTATCTTGACCACGCGATATAATAGAGTAGACGTACAAGGGTGGGAACCCCAAGAACAAGTGATTTCGTAACGTTTAAAAATCCACACATATTTACCTAGTGCCGTTAGCGCGTGTTTCAGCAATAGTCTTGTTTTACAATGTAGTCATCTCAGGAGATGTATAGTTTTACCTGTGGCCATGTTGGTACTACGTGTCATTTTCACTGATTTCTCTCCAGGAACAAATTCAAAGCACGTACGGGATGTGCTTTAGTTCCAAAACTATATCTCCTCTAAAGGCTTGCATGCACAGGTATTGAACATATTGCATAGGCAGTACATATAAATTAACAAGTGAGCACGAATATCAGTAACCAGCTTGTGCGTGGTGTCCCAAAGCGAAGTACTGTACACATGGGGTGATCTCGGTCAATTATATTTCTAAACTTCTCTGTGCAGGAGTGGACGCCGTCTATTGCCCATATCTCAATATGAGCCGAGCAGGGGGCGTCGAAATAGAGGGCCTGAAATTTAGCACCGTTCCGCGACGCCCCGTTCAGCAGGATCCCATCCTGGAAGAGTCACCGCTTCGTCCATACCTGGACAACGACGTTGCAAGGCGTGAAAGGGAGCACATCGTGCGAGAATACGCAGATGCGTGTTGTGACATCATGCTACGCGTTCTTCAAGCTTGTGATGAAAGCAGTAGTTTTTCCAAAATGGAGGATGAATGTCGCAAACTCCCAGAAGAAATCATGAATCGGTATGCTGCGAGTATTGCATCAAACCATGGCTTGTTACAACTACTGCTTAACAGTGCACAAACAAGTCAACGGCACTGCGTCACTGGCTTCCACCATTAAGTCAGCAATATTGACCAACAGAAAACATTTGGAGGAGGACTTACTCAACACAAGCCTTCTGGAAGAAGATCCGCTGAGATACCTGCTTGACATCGTGCTTGAAAATACAAGCTTCACAAAACTCAGCGTGCTAGAGGTGGCGGTCGACGGAAACATAACGCTCATGGCCCCATGGGCATGCGCTTTGCTGTCCTTGTACGATGGGCAGCTCAAGACAGTATACTCTATCACCCACCCAAGTCCAGGGAGCCTCTCTCCGGACCAACTCCCCAAAGGGGCACTTGTACTTCCGCAGGATCTTTCTCTCTCAGGAGAAAAGCTGCCAGCGGCTGACTTGGTATTAGCTTCCCTCGGCATTATGACTAGTGTTTCTGACCTGTTTGCTTTGGCTAATGAAATGTGCTCGCAGTGCAAGGAAGGTGGTTTCGTTCTCATTTCCCATCGGATAGCATTGACAGCGGCCGAGGCCTTACTCTCGAAATTCAGTGAAGTTCCTTTTCACGTTTATTCTGAAGAGGCAACAAGAACAGCGTTCAGAGCTTGCGGATTTCGGCTAGTGGGACTGAAGTCGAACAACCTCTCCGCACTGCTATTGTTCAAAAAGGCGACATTACCCATAAATGTCACCAGCCAGGCGGTTATCAAGGTACAGAACAGCAATTTTAAGTGGGTTGAGGCACTGAAGGAGAAGGTCGCTGAATGTGTCGGAAAGCCAGCGAGAGCGAACATCTGGCTGCTCGCTGAAGACGCCGGCACCAGTGGCATCCTGGGATTAACAAACTGTCTTCTACGGGAGATTGGCGGACGTCTCATAAGGTATGTGTGCATTCGAAACCGCACGCGCTTTATCTCGCTGTTGCCCTCTCACGGGTAAAAAAGTGCAAAATCAGGACCAGTAGCATCAATGTCTTAAGATGGTATAGTGAGCCACTTGGTTCGTTAATATTGGGTGTGGCAGTGAACGCCGGCACAATGGTGGTACAAAGGGATATGCAACGACAACCGCTTTTTACATGCGAAGCATCTTATGGCGGAGTTCGAACCCGTGGTGGTGGTGTGCGGCGTGACCATCCTTATTGCGAATGCGCGAACCCTCTTCACTTCTCTCCCCCTCTGAAACGCGGGCTCGACATGCCGAAATGCTGCTTCGCATCGCCTCATGGTTCCCTTTAGCGGGACATGGTGTGATTTTTGTCCATTATTTTCGTCCTTATTTTCTGATGTGTGCTACGATGTTCTGACATTAGCTTTACTGTCACTATTCAAAAAACAATACAAAATTTTTATACGAAAATGAAGGGGCCCAGCTAAAATGAAGATTTGAAGCGCAGCAATGTTGCTAACTGCCTTAGAGGACAACTGTCGTCTTTAGAGGTGCTCCATCCTGGTTGCGGTGGTAGCTTTTCAATGGAGGTGAAATGCTTAATGCCCGTGTACTGTGTGACGCTAGTTCACGCTAAAAAGCGCCACATGGTCGAACTTATCCGGAGCCTTCCAGCATGGTGCCTCAACAGCCTGAGTCGCTTTGGGATGTCATGCACAGGTGATTCTACGAGAGATCGAACATGCCCGTCCGGTCGCAATTTTTGTTTTGCCTGGGTTTTTTATATGTTATGTGGGCACATTCAAAGTGCACGAAACTGAAAATTTTATTTCCAAGAAACGCTCCCAGCGCGCCAAAAAATATTTGAAGGTGGCGGCCCGGGCCTCCTGTTTTTGCTCACTGCAATGTTTTCGGATTTCACGGCCGAATTTAGCGCGAACTATAAATGATGTGTCAAAAATGTTTTGCTGGTTTTAATACGCATTACTGTGAATTACATCCATTCTTTTTTTATGCCGTCCTCAAAAAGAAGAAAATGTGAAAGAAGAAAGAAAAAAAGTGTCCTAAGTTTGAGGCGCCTTGGCGCCTTTGCTACTTCAAACAGAAACTTGAAAACAATGTCAACTATAGAAAAGAACCTTTGCAGCATTTATACGCAAGGTCATTTTCCTACGGGCAGCGGAAAAAAAGAAAAAAATAGTTGAAGAAGCGAGTTTTTTCAAAAAAGTACATTAAAAAAAATAAAATAAATCCGGTCGCAATTTTGACGACAATTTTTTATCGAGGAGCGCTTATGTCAGTGAACACGCGGTTTTAATGTCATATGTCCTCATTTGCTTTGTTTACGAGATATAACTGGCCAAAATGACCCTTGCTATGTGTGCTCACCTCAGTGCGACTGATGGTTGTTGTTGCTTGCAATGGGCGTAAATCGCAGTTTTAATTATTCTGCTGCTGCAAAACCTTGCTCTGGTGGCTTTTCGTCAAGAAAAATGTGTTCTAATATTTTATTTGTGTCTAGCATGTGCAAATGTTCGCTGCTGCCACCCTCTAAATGGCTAACGTGTAAGCCGTTTGCAGACTACAACCTCGCCTAGAATCGTCAGAGTAAAGATGGGCGCGCCTGTTCGCGATATCAATCGCTTCTTCTTCCTGAAGGAATGTCTGGTCTACCTCATCGCGGTTAGATGTAGACAGCTTTTCCTTGAGGATCGTAAAGCAATGCAAGCAGACTTCGCAGGTGTCGCGAAGATCCTCAGCCTATGAGAGTGGCTTCTGGAGGTAGGCAACAACAAAAAGAGCAAATAAAAAAAGATTTGCCCAAAGAAAACGTTTTTCTCGGCAATCTTCTTTTTGTGAACGCGTAAATAATTGGCACAGAACAATTGGACGTAGTCATGGGCCGCGTGCATCGCTTGTAGTGTACAGCGAGACCTAGAGCAAGTCGAAACGTTTATACTGAACGGCGCCGCACAAATTATCTCACATCTGCGCAGCTGTCATGAATGCCTTTCCAGATCTGCTCATGGCTTAACATTTTATGACTAAGGGTGTCTAACCGTTTTGGGCTCTAATCATTAATTTGTAGGCCACACTCATTCTCAAAACTAAGGGTAATGTCCGTCTGGCGCCACCAAAGACCTCTGCTGTCCTCGACGTGGGAAAGCACTTCAGTATAGTGGCAACCAAACATCATAAGTTGGGCAGCTTCGGCCAATCATGGCTTAATCATGCCGCACCGCATGTTTTCTGGCTGTTAAAACGCTGAGGTAAAGGTCGAGATGGTACAGGAAGACGTTATCTGCGGCGCCGAGAACATGTGATAGCGGGAAGTGAAATAAACGGCTCGGAAATCATTGAGCTAACTTTTTTATAAATGTTGTTTAGGCATAGTGTGCGTGGAATGGGGAAGATGGTTAGAGCGTACAATGCACGTAATGGAAGGGAAGCAAGCAGGCAGTGAGAAAACAACTGCATAAAAGCACGCCTGCTGATTGTGGCATTTAGGTAGAGATTAAGTTGGCCTTCGCTGCATACAGATGCTTTATTCTGTGTGCAAGGAGACTTTTGACAAAGTGACCTAAACCATGTGTTCGCGGTGTCTCGCGTGCTTTTGATTAGCGAATACTGGCAGGGTAATTTGAGGTTGTAAGCTGCAAACTGCGTGCGCGTTAGGCCTTTATAGAGCAGCAGCAGCCCACCTCCGCACACGCTAGACACAATTAAAGTTTGAGAATACATATTTCTTGACGACAAGACACCAGAGCAAAGTTTTACTGCAGGAAAATAATTAAAATTACATTTACGTGCAATGCAAGCTGATGACAACTATCAATCGCACTGCTGTGAGCACACACAGCAAGGGTAGTTCTGGCCCTTTAAATCTCGTGAACAAAGCAAATGAGGACATACATATTAACATGGTGTTTTCACTTACATAAGTGCTCTTCGAAAAAAAAAATGTCGTCAAAATTGAGGCCTGAGCTTTTTCTTTATTTTTTGAAAATATACTTTAAAAAAAAAACTCGTTTCTTTAACTATTTTCTTGTTATGTTGCGCTGCCTGTAGGAAAACGATCTACCGCATAAATATTGCAAAGACTCCTTGAAATGCTTGACACTGTTTTGAAGCTTCTGTGAGAAATAGAAAAGGCGCCAAGGCGGATCAAACTTAGCAAACTTTGTTAATTTGGACCGGGCTTGCCATTTTTTTCACATGTTTTTTTTATTTTTGAGGACGGCAATAAAAAGCATGGATGTAATTCACAGTAATGCGTATTAAAACCAACCAAAAATTTTCTACACATCATTTATAGTTCGCGTTAAATTCGGCCGTGAAATCCGAAAATATTGCAGTGAACAAAAACACGAGGTCCGCGCCGCCACCTTCAGGTATTTTTGGCACGCTGGGAGCGTTTCTCGGAAATAAAATTTTCGGTTCCGTGCACTTTGAATGTGCCCACATAACATATAAAAAACCCAGGCAAAACAAAAAAAATCACAGCATATCCACGGAGTGAATGATGATGAGTGGGCGAAGCTGCGGAGGTTCATCGGTAAACCGTGAATCTTCCGTGAATTCTGCCCAGTACATCATCACCGACGTGAGATCGGGCGCGTTTATACTAAAGGTTTGATGACTTATGACGACTTGCAGCACACTTTAATTTTACATGTACGCTGTGAATTTTCATTGTTTAGAAAACCATTGCTTTAGAAAACATCTGGCGTCTTTCGTTAAGCAGCTGGCGTCTTTTCGTTTTGCTTTAGAAACATCTGGCGTTCTTTCGTTTTGCTTTTACAAAACATCTGGCGTCTTTCGTTGGTTTATTTCATCAATCAACGGCGTTTTGAACAAAATTTTTATTGTTTAATCACGCACAGGAGAAATCTCACCAGGCACTAACTTGCAGGTAAACAATGACTGCTAATGGGAATGAGAGACAGAAGAAGTCGGCTTTTAGCTAACACTTACACTTCTACTTCTTCTAACGTTTCCTACTGGAACATGCCAATGGCTGCTAATGGGGAATGAGAGACAGAAGAATTCGGCTTTTAGTTAACGCGCACGCTGCGAATTTTTTATTGTTCAACAACGCACAGGAAAAATCTCCCGCCGGCACCACCTTGGAGGTCAAACCGTAAGACTGGTTACGCACTACGACTACTACGACGACTACGAGGGACGAACGGGTGCCGCCTTAAGGAGCTTCGCCCCTAAATCGGCCGGACAGGCATGTTCGATATCTCGTGGAATCACCGTTTAGAGGGTGGCAGCAGCCCACTTTTGCACACGCTAGAACCAAATAAAATCTGAGAACACATTTTTCATGACGAAAAGCCACCAGAGCAATGTTTTGCTGCAGCAGAATAATTAAAACTGAGATTTGCGCACAATGCAAGCTGATGACAACCATCAGTCGCACTAAAGTGAGCACACACAGCAAGTGTCACTTTGGCCAGTTATATCTCGTAAACAAAGCAAATGAGGACATATGATATTAAAACCGTGTGTTCACTGACATAAGCACCGTGCGATAACAAATTATCGTCAAAATTGAGACCGGAGTTTTTTTTTTCATTTTATTTTTGGAAAATGTACTTTATTGAAAAAACTCGCTTCTATAACTATTTCTTTCTTTTCTTTTGCGCTGCCCGTAGGAAAATGATCTTCCGTATAAACGTTGCAAAGACTCTTTTCAGTAGTTGACATTGCTTTCAAATTTCTGTTTGAAGTAGCAAAGGCGCCAAGGCGCCTCAAACTTAGGACCCTTTTTTTTATTTCGGCCGTGTTTGCCATTTTTTTCACATTTTCATCTTTTTGAGGACGGCATAAAAAAAGCATAGATGTAATTCACAGTAATGCGTATTAAAACCAGCAAAAAAATTTTCGACACGTGATTTATAGTTCGCGCTATATTCGGCTGTGAAATCCGAAAACACTGCAGTGAGCAAAAACAGGAGGCCCGGGCCGCCACCTCGAAATATTTTTTGGGCGCGCTGCGAGCGATTCTTGGAACTAAAATTTTCAGTCCGTGCACTTTGAATGTGCCCACCTAACATATAAAAAACCCAGGCAAAAAAAAAATTGCGACAGGACAGGCATGTTCGATCTCTCGTGGAATCACCCAGACTTTTAAGTCCATCAGCTAAGCTGTAAAAGCTTGTGCAATGACACCTAAAAAAATTAGCGTCGTGTGCATAGCAGAGCAGGGTGTCCGAGAAAAGGCAATGCTTTATCTGTGAACATGTTAACACAGATAAAGCATTGCCACAAGTCAAGGTGAAAGCCATGGCATTAAAAGTGACAAAGTAAAACAGTAAGACACCGTGTGGAAAGCTGGCGGTCTTCAGCAGTTTTTAAACGCGAAGCATTTAAAATCTGCGTGCGACCTATGACACTTTGAGCGTTTCCGTCCCCGTATCTATCTGTCTGTCCAGCCGCCTACGTCTGGGTGCTCTCGTTAAGGCATCCTTAGCTTGATGTAGACCAAAATTGGTACAGGAGGGTAAGAGGGCTTGACGAATATGACTGTATGGTCATCACATGTATAGCATGAAAAATCGCGGGACGCTTAAGGTTTGCTTTAAGAGTTGAACGCGATAGCGATATCCTGCCCCTAGAACGTACTTCGACCGCTACGTGTTTGTAACAGAATGCGCGCTCTAAGTCGTGTGCCTCATGTAATGGCTAGCATGTTTTAAAGCAAATATGGGCGAGAAACTTTTTCGAAGTTCCGATGCACCCACTTGTGGTCTTAATGGAATACGCGCAGTAATGTGTGTGTCTTTCCTAATGGGTGGCTGGCTTTAAACCACCAAGCCACATGGTGTGACGCCCGATCGCAATGTAAGCTTTTACCACGCAATATTACTGCGATATTACATCTCGTACTGTGACACCTGTATACCGGACGCGTATGTTTGTGAAGCGCGAAAGTTACTTTCAGTGCATGTCCCAGCAGAGGCGTGGCTGTGTGGTAGAACACGTGCTTGCCACACAGACGGCCTGGGTTCGATTCTCACTCGCACCCAACCTTTTCACTATTTATTTTATTTGCAGTTTTCTCGATTATTGTTTTTTTTTTGTAATGGAGAACATGATTTTTCGCTGACAACCAACGACGCCGACAACGCCACCGACGCCGGAATTTCTACGAAACGAGCTCTTTAACGCCGTCGCGTTAAAATCCCGTCGCGTACGTCGCCAAACCCTTTACTCCAGACACGTGTGGCACATACCTGTATACCAGGGGCCGCGGTGTGAGCCACAGGTGACTGACAATTTACATCTACCGAGGAACGGGGAGAACGAAAAAAACAGACATCGGCCGTGTTGAGCCTTCGAATGTAAAGAATAAAAATCGGGATACGAGCAGGAATCGAACCCTAGCATTCTGCGTGGCAGTCAAGTGTTCTACCACAGAGCCACGTAACTGCTTTGGAAAAAGATCTTATGCATGCTTAAGGCCAGTACAACGTCAATTGTGAATGCAGTTCCGGCTATCTACTTTTATAAAAAAGCAATAAACATTACATTACATAATAAATGCGAAGCATTTCTTAGCGAACTTCTGCGACTTTGAGCGTATCTATCTATCTATCTATCTATCTATCTATCTATCTATCTATCTATCTATCTATCTATCTATATATCTATCTATCTATCTATCTATCTATCTATCTATCTATCTAGTTGCCTAAGACTTTGTGCTCTGCTGGTCGCTTGGTTCATCGAATGTGCACCAAAATTGGTATGGCGTAACATGACTGTATGGCGAACATAAATGACAAGTCATAACATGAAAATCACGACGCGCATGTCATGTACAGCATGATTTACATGCTACGCTCATGATGCGCTGGTGGCCGTTTCGCTAGCTTGATATACACCAAATTCGTATCTTGCGACGTGACTGTGTGACGAACATAAATAACACGAGTTAACATGCAAATCATGACACGCATGTCATGTACAGCATGACTTACGTGCCACGCTCATGGGGCGCTGGCGGCGGTTTCGCTAGCTTGATCTACCCCGAAATCGGTATTGCGCGACGTGACTTTGTAACGAACACAAATAACACGAGTTAACATGAAAATCATGACACGCATGTCATGTACAGCATAACTTATGTGCCACGCTCATGGGGCGCTGGCGGCGGTTTCGCTAGATTTATATACACCAAAATTTGTATCTTGTGACGTGACTGTGTGACGAATATAAAAACACGAGTTAACATGACAATCATGACACGCATGTCATGTACAGCATGACTTACTTGCCACGCTCATGGGGCGCTGGCGGCGGTTTCGCTAGCTTGATCTACCCCGAAATTGGTAATGCGCGACGCGACTGTGTAACGAACATAAGTAACACGAGTGAACATAAAAATCATTACACGCATGTCACGTACAGCATGACTTACGTGCCACGCTCATGGGGCGCAGGCGGCGGTTTCGCTAGATTTATATACACCAAAATTGGTATCTTGTGACGTGACTGTGTAACGAACATAAATAACACGAGTTAACATGACAATCATGACACGCATGTCATGTACAGCATGACTTACGTGCCACGCTCATGGGGCGCTGGCGGCGGTTTCGCTAGCTTGATCTACCCCAAAATTGGTATTGCGCGACGCGACTGTGTAACGAATATAAAAACACGAGTTAACATCAAAATCATGACACGCATGTCATGTACAGCATGACTTACGTGCCACGCTCATGGGGTGCTGGCGGCCGTTTCCCTAGCTTGATATACACCAAAATTGGTATCTTGCGACGTGACCGTGTGAGGAACATAAATAACTCGTGTTAACATGAAAGCCATGATACGTATGTCATGTACAGCATGACTTACGTGCCACGCTCATGGGGCGCTGGCGGCCAATTCTCTAGCTTGATCGACCCCGAAGTTGGTATTGCGCGACGTTACTGTGTGACGAACATAAATAATAGGAGCTAACATGAAATCCGTGACACGCATTTTCCTCCATGACATACAAGACGATGTATGCAGCTCTTTACTGGCTGCTTCGCATTACATCGATTCCCACAATGCGTGGGATCTGCCGGCTTTTTTACTCCTATCATACAGGCGTCAATTGTTGTTTCAGTGTTGACTCCGCTTTATAACAGTCTAATAAACATTACATTTGTATTCCTATGATTCAGGCGTCAATTGTTGTTTCAGTGTTGACTCCGCTTTATAACAGTCTAATAAACATTACATTTGTATTCCTATGATTCAGGAACCTATAATCAAACGTTAATCGACCCCGGAGGAATACGCTAGCGAAAGTTGCGTATGATATTCCCGTCATCGCACCGTAATGTGGCCTTCATTTCAATAATACTGACGTCTGTGTTCTATCATGAGTTCTGACGTTACGTGGGACCATACGTTACCATTTAAACGCCAGTGTTGTGGACGTTCCTGGTAAGTCCACGATGTGCACACTACTGCGTATCACTTACAAAAACACGTCTATCCTCCTCCTAACGCTTGGCTCAAACCCACAAAATGCAGCCAAGACAACTACTAGCTGGATGCTTCGCATGAAATGGATTCCTACAAAGCGTGGGATATGCCGGAATTTTTTGTGCGTTTTGTTGCTTTGTTTGTTTGTTGGCTTTATGCAAAAACTGCGGGCGACCGCCGGTTTTCCACTAGGCGCCCTACTGTTTTACTTTGTCACTTTTAATCCCGCCGCCTTCAGCTTTACTTCTCTTGTTTGTTGATTTTCATTGTGCCGTATTTTTAGTTTTCATGTGGTTTTATTACGTATTCATTTCGTTGAGCGATCAATCTTTTCTTTTCATCAAGCCCTGTTACGTCCTCATTCTTTCACCTTTGTTCAGATTATATGCTAACTGAAAACTTGGTTTTCCGTTCCCCCACACGCGCAAATCTCAGAGAGTTTGGTCCCACGTTTCGCGGTGCTCGGTTGGCCGCTATCTAGGGCTGCACTCTTAGTCAGTAATATTCGTATGTTTGTCGACACATGCGAGATTAACAGATCGGTCACGTGTAGAGGTTCCTGGGGGAAATATCTGTTCCTTGCTTACCAGTTGGCAGTTCTGCGCCCGTGGCATTCTCCGTGTTTTCTTTCTTTTGTCCTGGTCATTTCGCGCAGTTTTAGAACGCCTAACAGCAATGAGCCAACTAGCCCGCCATAATGCGTTACTGAAGCTCATGTTTCAGTTTGTAAGGCAAGCGTACCACTCGAAAACTATCATAGCCTTCTTGCGCTCATAGGGTCCTCATCCTACGCAAATATTTGTCGCCATATGCAGTGCTAGATTTTCGGCTGTGACGTTTAAGGAGCACAGCACTTGTAATATAAAGGCCTAAGCTTCGTTTGCATCACCAAATGAAGTGCTGAAAAAAAAAAAACACTCGTACGTTTCACTCTTGAAGCCAGAAATTTAACTACAAAAGTCATTTTGGCATATCGGCACTAAGAGACCTTTTTTTAAGGGTCATGTGGAAGCAGCAGCCCGGGTGAGAGCGTACCGGCTTTGCTCTCATCTGCTACCGCCATGTATTGGAATGGCTATCGCGACAGACGCCAGCATGTTCAAATATTTTCTTGCTGATTTTAGAGCGAAGCTCTTTAAGCGTTACGTTGTTCCGGATATGCGAACATGAATTATCATTATCACGAACCGGTACGAGCTCGCTTCATCCTCTTCAACTTATGCTTTCTTCCCACAATGCGTGCACCAATTTGTCTGGCATGAAATGCAATAACTATCGTGGGCGAGTCTGTTACGTGACAAAAAATCACGTAACGTCACGTAACAACCAGTCACGTGACAAAAAATCCCGTAACTTGACGTGACATCTAGTCAAGCGACCAACAATCGCGTAACATCCCGCAACATATAGTCACGTGACTACAATCACGTATCACGCAACATTTAGTCACGTCACTAAAAATTACATAACATCATGTGGCAACTAGTCACGTGACCAAATTAGGTACCTTCAGGTGGCAACTAGTCACTTGACTGCAATCACGCAGCATCGCGTAACAGCTAGTCAGGTGGAATGTGCTTTCCGTAAACCACGTAACGACTAGTCACGTGAGTAAAATTATGTGACATCATGTAATATGTAGTTACGTGACTAAAATTGCTTAACATCACGTAAGATCTAGTGACGTGTTTCCGCTCTAAACCATTTAGCAACAATTCACGTGACTAAAATCACGTAACCTCACGTACCAGCTAGTCACCAGACATCTTCCCGATAAAGCACACAACAGCTGCTCACGTAATATGTGCTCGCCAAAGAACACGTAACAGCTAGCTACGCACTTGATTGAAATCGAGTATCTATTCACATGAACAAAAGAATGTAACAACACGTAACAACTAGTCACGTGAGTAAAATCACGTAACACCACGTAACTGCCCACGTGGCATGTTCGCGCCAAAACAAAGCAGTAGTGTGGAGAATTGACCGAAACCGGAGAAAAATAGCCAAGTCTAGCCATACTTAGTACTACTAACAGAAACTAAGCATCTCTAGCAAAAGGTTGGAATTACTCGCATAACTTAACTTGGCCGAACACTAGCTCCGCTGTTGGTTCCAGCCTGGCGCCATTAGTGAAAGTTGCGTACTTCCCTATTTAGGTCAGGAATGAGCGTGCAAGCATTCCGATTTCTTCCCATGCCTGTGAATGTTCGATTACTGTGCTTAAAGACTCAAAATATCAAGTGAGCAGCTTTTCTTTGCCTGCTTGTTCATGAAAGTGCACGTCGCCAGGACAGTCATTTTTCTGTTTAATGAAGATTTTTGAGCTTTCGGCAGCATCGTTCTTTATCAGATATTGCAAAAAAGAACCTTCTATTACAGTCATGTCCTTTTGATGCAGCACTTGGAGTTGCTTCTTATCTAGTTTCTCAAGAAAACAAAACTCAGAATTATTCTTGGTGGGTGTCTCGCAAGCACTCGGAAACAAGTTCTACAATGTTGATTTCTTAGGCTATAGATGACCTACGTGCGGTGCACATACGTGTGATAAAAAAGTCACAGTTTCAGCGCAAGGGCGAAGTGATGAATGCGGTAGCAACAAATTGTAATCATATACGAATTGAGGATGGCAGTCAACTCTTTTGGATCCGACCTCGCGTAACTCTACAAAACGCTGGTGTAAGACAATACGTCCGCTCCATGGAGAGATGCTCTTTCTGCACAGTCCCTTCGCTTTGAGAGCGCAGCACGTACAAGGATATACGAGCCGCACGCTGATGGCTGCCGAGATAGCGCGCGCGCCAGTGATCGTGACTGCGCCCTTTGAGTTAAAGTTTAATGTTACTGCTCGAGCGACACCCATTCCCCTCGCGTCTTTTCATGCTCGTTCAAGGCGGGCGGGGCGTTTCCGCTGTGCTCCAACGACAGGCCTGCCGAGCGGGGTGATGTTCTCGCATGCGCTTTCCGAGCGACAGAGATGGGCCGAGTCGTTTGATCTCTGCTTCAGCAGCGTTCGTCGCCCCCGCTCACGCGCGTTTACCTGCGGTAGAACATACAATGCGCGGGGAATGTTATCAATTTGGACATTATACGGCACATGATGGCGACGGAAACAAACCCGTCGAGTGTGTCCATATAATTGCTATTGCAATAAAATGGGAAAGTTCGCATGAAATATATATAATAGATTCCAATATAACGCGTTTATGGTTAATTGTTCTATTTTAAAAAAATGAGGCTGTACAATTGCCTTTGTCTATGATCCTCACACTCAGCTTCCAAGAAATCAAGGCAATGTTCTTTTTGTGGCGTTTGCGTGGCAGTAAATTATAGCCTTTCATATAGCATGTTTGCCGGATACTTTTTCTTGCATGCTGAAGGCTGTAAGCATCTCGCGAAATGCTTGTTCAACATTCACCACTATACGCACAGGAGGGTCCCAACCGATCACCGCGAAAGATACGCCTCTCAGGGGCAAGGCATGTGCCTTTTAGGGGGAAGTGCCGCTGACCTAACGTTGTAGCCGATTACAGGTTCTTATGTACAGGGCTCGCGGATTCACAAGTGACATCATTTTTTAGTATAACAACTCGCCTGCGCATTTCTAGGAGATAAGCATGTCCTGTCGCGAAAAATGTGGTCTGTATAGGTAATGTTGGCTCTGGCCTACGCGCTTGAGTCGAAAATACGCGGATATGACCCGAAAGGAAGACAGTGAAAAGGAAAGTATGTGCGTTACTTAGCCTTAAATTGTCCTGTTTCAACCCGTAAGTACTGTACCGTAGTTGTTCTTTTTTTTTGCTTTTTCCTAGGTGTGTATTCGACGCCGATGTGGAAGGTGGCAACAATGTAGCCGACTTTAGCCCCGCCAACCCTGCGTACAAGGATATCATAGAAAACGACCTTGTGATGAACGTATACCGCGACAGACAATGGGGATCTTTCCGGCACCGCAACATCGATTGGTGTAAGTGTTTCACGCTGATGTTTAATGTGCCTGATAAGAATGCACGGCATAACTGTTGCGAGTCCGTCGTTAGATACAATTCCCCTGGAACATGGATGGTGTGTTGAATTGCGAAAGCAACGCCAAAAATTTCGGAAGTGCCACTTACAATGGCACTTCCGCGCAATGCAACAGAGCCCTTCAGGGATTGGGCGCCATCCAACACTACCGAGGTGTAGCCATCTTGTGTGTGTGTGTGTGTTGTGTCCGTGTATAGTCTGTGATATTGGGATCTTTGCAAGCATGCGGCTAAGGTATCGTACATGGGCTGTGCGCCGTAGTTTCTCATGCTCATGGTTCATGTTACGTGACAAGGGATGACTACTGAGTACCTTGCGCATCGCGGGCTATAAGGCAGTTGAACAGGTTTCACTTTCGAGTGGTGGGACAGAGTATCCTAACCGGTGAAGAACGCGCGCCGGGAGAACGTGTTTGGGGAGCGAAGCAGAAAATGACGAGCACGGCGAGAGCACGTGCCGGCCGAGTTTTTTTCTACGATGCTCGCAAACAAACAAAAGGCTTAACAGCTCTGCTGTAAAAACAGGAGTCAACAGAAAACGTTGCGCGCAGGACGCGATGGAGAAAGACCAGCAACATATCACAGGGCGCAGGGCTTCATATTGCCCTGATTTTATGCTGTACTGAAATGTACTGTACTGGAAATCCTGTCACAGCGCAGTTATAGCTGAACGAAGGTCATTATTTCACTACACTCGTCGTTATCTGTTTCATATAAAAAACCATGGCTGATCCCTCGGTGATAGGAACCGGCATAACAGGAAAGTGCTTCGCGCCTTCGCGAAAGTAGTTGATTGTTAATTGTGCATTGATATATCAAAGCTTGAACAACCTTTACTGGTGGTTGGCAGCTGTAGCACCGTTTCGAGTCGATGCACCCACGTTGCGGCCTAGTGGAACACCATCCAAACGACTAACAACTCGTATCATGATTTAGCCGTTGTGGTAGCTGGAGGTGTTCACATATACGTGGACACAGTGTATCGTGAATCCTGCTCAAAGATGCAACAACAAGCGCATAATGAACACGGGTACTCGATATGCACTCCTTCAAAGCGTCGTCAGCTGAGAGAAACGGCAAGAAGCGGCAAGATCTTTCTGGGTACTCATCTGCGAAGGCACGTGCGCGTACCTTAACCTATCACAGACTTGGTGAAACAGTTGAGCATCCGCCGCTCCTGTGGGAGGCACGGAATTACTGCCGCTAGGCACCTACGGGCAAAATAGCCGCAAGCGCACTTCTGGCCTGCCGCTCGGCACAACGAAGTACATAGTCGCTTGGGAGGGCACCCACCCTGTACGAAATTGCCAGCATGGGGCCGCCAGACCTAAAATAAGGTCATGCTCACTTTTTTTTTTCATCCTGACGTCATTTGGCACGAAAATCAAACCGTATAGCGCAATCTGATTTGTGATATTGCTAAGTGAGTTCCAAGGTGAGAGGAGGCAAGCTAGACGGACGCATGATGCAGTCCACTCGCCGCGCTTTGCCTGACTGAAAATTCACAAAACGATAAACAAAAGGAATAATTAGACAGAAAGAACAGCTCTACGCTTTCGAAGTTTGCTTGGTCACGTGATAATTGTTTTAGAAGGATAAAGCACACGCTTTGTGTCCGCACTCAAGTGAGTCGCATGTATTGAAGAAACGAAGGAAGGGCACTTTTATGGGCTGATTTTATTCCTAGACACAATATCAAGTAGAACTAACAGCCAAAGAAGACAAGAAAAGTATAGGGGATGTTATCTGAAGCAATTATAACGTAAATGTGAAGGAAGTAAAGTTTGCGAAAAGATAACTTGCTCCTGGCGGGGACCAAACCTGCGACCTTCGAATAACGCGTCCGATGCTCAACCAACTGAGCTGCAGCGGGGTATATAGGAGTATGTGCATTTTAAACTTGGGAGTGTTAGTCAGTGCCGCTAGTAGCCATGACGGCGAGTGCAGAACACTCTTTTTCTGCCTGCTGGCGTCACGACGCACGTAACCTTTTTGCTATCTGGCAGCTGACAAATAAGTTATATTTTCATCCACTTTTCTTTCTTCACATTTACATGATTATGTATTGCAAAATAACACCCCCAGTACTTTTCTTGGCTTTCTTGTCTGTTAGTTCTAGTACGTGTATCGACGACAGGCACAGATACAGAAGGACACTCGGAAGATCGCTCGTGCACTCACAGCTCATTTATTTCCGTGTATGTCAATACTACGTATGCGCTGATTCGATAAAAGACAGAAAACAGGAACCACAAAAGGGGAACGAAGGATAAATTTATAAACGGTTGCCGAAGGTCGCTAAAAGCATATCATCTACTAGTATGTATATCAGCCAACAACACATCCCGCGACTTGTACTCTTGTATTCTGATCGTCACTAAAAACTAAATATCATCTCCCATGCATGACAGGTGGAGAGGCAAAGACCGCCACGCAATGCGCCTACCTACACTTCAAGACACGCGGGGACCTATCCAGCCTACAGTGGTACGAGTCCCCACTTGGCTACAGGTCCCCAACTGACAAAACCTCCAGTGGGGAAGTCATATGCGACGTGTACTATGCCTCTGTAAACTTCCACGACGCCATGATTGCCACTGGTAAAGTCAATGATGATGGATCCATTGGTAAGTGGTCATTAACAGCCGCTTATTTATCAAACTGCGGCGCTACCCACTTAATGTCACAAAGGTACGAGGGCACTTGATTATATTAAAGACGATAGTCTTTCTAGGGAACTTAAACGCAGAAATTTTAGTCTTTCTCTCTGTCTTTCTGTTTGTCTGTCTGTCACCCGATTCAGCCACCTGGCCAAAGATTAACCAATTGCTGAACGCCCAGCCATCTTGAACTGGTAGCGCCGTTCATACTTGTGAACATTGTCAATCAAAAAGGAAATGTTACGCATATCTGAGGCGCAACATCAATACGCAAGTATTGGGTGGTGTGTTCTTTTACTAGAAAATACATACATACGTAATTCTAAAGACCATAGTGTTTCTTAGGCTGCGCTGAAAATGCTGGTGTTTTTCTGGCTGCGCTGCAAATGCGATTCTATGAGCCAGATGCGGCGGCTGAACATAGAGGAGGAGGACTCATGTAGTACGGCCGGCAGAAGACTATCGTCTTTCGACGACATTTGCAGCGAAGCTCGCCGATACGCGGCCAATTTTTTTATTACCTTGCTCTTCAATAATGGTAGTGACAAATGGCCACGTGGACTCTTTGTTGTAAAATAATGCATTGGTTCCAGTCTATCATTCCGCTTATCTCTTTCTAGTTTTTCAGCATGGCATGCTTCCCGTTGTCGGTGGTCATAAGTGATGTTTAGGCAAAAGCCACAGTCGTTATCCAGGGCCACACACGAACCATACGGGCACTTAGAACGATGCATCCGGTAACTCACACAATATCATCCGGGCGTCGTTGCGAGAACAAAACGAGATATCTCAGCCGAAAAGTTCAAAAAATGCCGTATTTGTTAGTTCAACCTATGTGCAGGACAGTTTTATATAGCAGACTAAAGAAATATATCATCATCATTGCTGCAGAATTCTTTGTATTTGTTCATAATATCGCTGATGCTGTAGCTTCTTGTACGCTGAACTTTTCTTTGTCATTTAGAATACAGACGTTAGAAAGGCAGATATTACTAATAATATCTGGGGTTTAACGTTTCAAAGCCAAGATACGATTTGAGAGATGCCGTATAGTGGAGGGCTCCAGAAATTTCGGCCACCTGGTGTTCTTTAACGTGCAGCTAAATCTAAGTACATGGGCCTCAAGCATTTTCGTCTCCATCTAAAATGCAGCCGCCGTGGCCGGGATTCGATCTCGCGACCTTCGGTCAGCAGTCGAGCGCTATAACCACTAGACCACCGTGGCGGGGGAGAAAGGCAGATAAGGCGCCATACAAGTGCTCCTTTAAACGCCGCCGTGAAACCAGTCGTCTATTGAACGTCAGTGGTAGGCGAATAAACGGCAGCGCGCTGTTTACTCGCCCATACGCAGGGCTTTGCTGCTGTAGCGGTTACAGTGCTCGGTTGCTGACCCGACGGTCGCGGGTTTGATCAATGCCGCGGCGGTCCCATTTCGATAGAGGCGAAATCCTGGAGGCCCGTCTACTGTGTGATCTCACTGCAGGTTAAACAACGCCAGATAGTAAAAATTTTCGGAGTTCTCCACTACGGCGTGCCTCATAATCATATAGTGCTTTTGGGACGTCAAATCACAATAATAATAATAATAATAATAATAATAATAATAATAATAATAATAATAATAATAATAATAATAATAATAATCATGATTCTTCTTCTTATTATTATTATTATTATTATCATTATGCTCCATCCCTCAGAGTGCGCACCCGTAAGCAACGGTGCCGTGTAATTTGGATATATTTTATAAGAACGCTCGTGGTCTTCGCACTAAGACGCGCGAATTCTTTGCTAATGTTGTTTCGTCTTCTTTTGACCTTATTGCGATTTCTGAAACGTGGCTGTGCAGTGAAATTCCTTCCTGTGACTATCTTCCGTCGAACTACACCACCTTGCGCAGTGATGGGGACTTCTGTGCAACTAAACAAAAAGGTGGTGGTGTATTGATGGCTATAGACAGTTCTCTAAGATCTGTTAGACGCAAGGACATAGAAACAATTTCTGAATCAATTTGGATCGAAATTAGTCTGAGCACTGTGAAAAATTGTTGATTGGATGTTTCTATGTATCGCCTAGCGTTTCACCATTTGCTTTTAATCAGATCGTCTCTTCTATTCAAAATGTGTTAATTTCACATAAGAAGCACAAAATTCTTGTACTTGGCGATTTTAACACACCTGGAATTGACTGGACCACACTTAAGTTTTCTCATTATCATCATTTCTTAAAGAACAAATGCAGCGTATTGTTATATTTTCTCGCTTTTAATTTCCTACAGCAGCGCAATAGTATTGCCAATTCCTGTGGTAACGTCTCAGATCTGTGTATTTCTAATAATCAACCTATCGAAGTATCACTCTCTCACATCTCTCTTGTTCGTCCTGACAAATATCACCCACCACTCAAACTAACACTCTGTATTTTACCAGAAAAACCAAGCTTTCCCAGAAAAATCGACAAAACGCCCAGATTTGCCTTCAAGCGAGGTGACTACGTTGGCTTGTACCATGACTTGTCCACCACAGATTGGTCACTGGTAACTGACAAACCTAATGTTAATGATCAAGTCGATCAGTTTACGGAGCTTATCTTGACCAGCATGCGCAAGTTCATTCCCCAGTATACACCTCATCATTGTAAATATACATCCTGGTTCTCATAAGAACTTAAGTGCACTGAAACATAAAGATCGTGCACACAGGAAGTATAAACGTTCTGCATCAACTCATTTGAAGGAAGAATTCTGTCGTTTTCGTACTCTTTGTAAACGCCTTTATAAACGGGATCACAGTCTATATTTTTCATTTTTAGAAAAAAGCGTGTCTGACAGGCCGGCTGAGTTTTGGAAGTATGTGCGCAAACGGTCGAGCAAAAGTGGCGAGTCCTTCAGGATACTGGACCCAAATGGAGTAGACGTTCAAGCCGTTGCTGACTGTTTTGCCATGCATTTTTCATCTGTCTATGAGTCTCCAGCCTCTGCAGTTAGTTACGGTCCACAGGTTAAGGCAGTTGGCACAGCTGATGCTGTGTCGCTAAATGAAGATTCCATTTCAGAATGCATTAGGAGCTTGAAACCATCCTTTTCAGCTGCAAACACACCAACAAATTCACTGATTGCCATACGAGTTTGGTGTACGAGGTCCCTTTCAGCTGCGGTCGCTTCTACGTAGGACAAACGGGCCGATGCATTAACCAGAGATTGTTGGAACATAAGAGATCGCTAACAGGGGGCTCACCTTCTAATCTATCTTTACATTGTCGAGATTGTAAGTGCACGCCGAAATTCGATGAATGCGCAGTGTTGTACCGTCATAGAAATGAAGAAACGCGCCTGATGATTGAAGTATGGCATATCGAGAATAGTGGTAGCGCATGCGTGAGCCAACCGTCGATTAACTTGCATAAAGAAGAAATCAAATGCCTTAACAGTTATCTTCCACGTAGACCGCCACGCGTGCCGGATTGATAGGTTCGCCTGTTGCATGGGCATGCGCAGATAAGTTTTCGTGCCTTCCTTCTTTTCAGCCGTTGTGCGTCTCTTCAGTTGTTAGTCGGCGTTTGTGGTGTCCTGACTTCTTTCTTGTGTCCTTGTTTGCACGCCCTGTCTTTTTAGAATGAATACTTACCAACTAGCTCAGCTCTCTGTTATTCTAAGCTTCATTTCTAGTACTCTGAGCCCTTTTCCGTGTTCTCCTACTTATCTGAACAATCCTGCCTCTTTGGCTTCTTTAATTGCTATTTACTTGGTCCGTGCTAGACCTTTTCATGGTTTTCTAAGAATAGAGTTTGCCCAGTTGAAGTTCAACTTTTGTGCGGCTTTCTGCAACGATCTACCGGACATGCCAGGCAGATATGTGCCATATTGACCACGGAATCATGGTGTCAAGTGAAATTTTCCCAGGAATGTCTCAAGGTCCGTTGCTCGACTTCGCGTGACGATCGTCGCCGGAAGCAGATTTACGCCGACTGGATGAGGGTAGCTAACCAGCATGCGGAATTCATATGGAGGGTAAAACTTCGAGAACTTCAACCATGTAAGAGGAAGATTATTCCTACTGTTTCACCGCAAAATAACTAGCTAGTCCTTGGAGGAGCTGCTTTAGATGATAGTCACTGCAAAACCCTAGCCTTAGGTCCTAAATACTGTTTTAAGCCGAACCTGAAACCAATAGACGTTATAAGTTTGCCGCGTAAAATCACTAGACTTGTTCCTGAAGAAGAGCGTTCCCACTGCATTTCAGACTGTGTTGCTCGCATCAAGGCTTCTAATATGCATCTCAAGTGTTCTGATCCTATCCGGCCTTTGGTTAATTACTGTGTCGAGAAGAAACTCAGGCCAGTAATTTCAGATAAGGAAGGGTATTTTGTAATTATGCCGGACAGTTTGTTCTCAGAAAAAGCATTAGCAGCCATAGAAAAGAATTTTAGGAGGGTAAAACTTAAGCCATCGGTAGTTAGGCAACGTGCTGTCGACCTTTTGTTAAGACATATTCTTGAGAGAATAGCTTGTAATGTCAAGAAGGCTAAATCACTTACTTTAGAATTGTTTTTTTCAGCCAAAACACATAAGAACGAGATCCCATTTCGAGCAATCGTTTCAGAGCAAGGCACCTGGCAAGTCGCTGTATCTAGTTATTTGCAGAACTGCTTAACCTCTTTGAGTTTTTCAGACCCTTTTCGTATGCGTAAATCTCAGGCGCTAGTTCAGTTCCTCTCAGAAAAGAACCCCGGCTCTTGTAAAGCTTTTAGTATGGATATTGAAGACCTGTATTATTCTTTGCCACATGAGGACTTGTTAAATTGTGTTAATGAATGTATTAACGAACAAGAGCACCAGACGGTTTTCACCGATAAATGTGGTGTTTCTACCGGAGCATTTCTAGAAATCCTTTCCATGTATTTAAAGTCGACGCTTGTAGGTTGGAAGAAAGGGGTTTATGTGCAGAAATCAGGGATATGTATTGGTTCTAAGGTTGCTCCGGTTCTTAGTGATTTATACCTTAGCAAGATTGACAATCTTTTGGAAGGCGCCTTAGGTAATTCGGTTATTAAGGTTTTTCTTTATGTGGACGATTACTTGATCTTTTGTAGGGGTGAGGACTTTGAAAAGGTGGTAACTTCCGTGAGCGAAAAATTTGAAATAATGGAGGTGGGCTGAGCTTTACTAAAGGGGTGCCTCAGAATAATGGAATACAATTTCTAGACATTTCCTTAACCTTCCAGAAGAACCCCGTGTGCTAGCAGTATTCTCCTAGATCTTCGAAACCGCTGTTAAATTTTTCGTCAAAGCATTGGAAGGTTGTAAAAAACGGTATCGCCATGTCTTGCCTTAAATCAGCCATCACCAAGTCGTGTGAGCACAAAATGAGTCGATAGCTTTAACGCACAGGTTACGCGCCTTATAGATGTAGGGTATCCTCGTGATGCAGTGGCCACGGTCGCTGAACGTTTAAAGAAGTCTATTGTGTTAAGTCCGAGCATGATTGCAGAAAGCGATAGGAAGAAACGTGTATACCGTACATTCGTTGCGTATCTCACAGGCTAAAGAAAGTAGGAAGTAGATACGGCGTTAATGTTGTTTCACGGCTGCCAATAAGCTAGGTAAGATTTGTGCCGCTGTGCAGAGGAAGAATGAGCGAGTAAAAGACAAGAAGCGGACCGATATGTGTTTCGTAAAACACACCAACAAATTCACTATTTGCCGTACGAGTGTGGTGTATAAGGTCCCTTTCAGCTGCGGTCGCTTCTACGTAGGACAAACGGGCCGATGCATTAACCAGAGATTGTTGGAACATAAGAGATCGCTATCAGGGGGCTCACCTTCTAATCTATCTTTACATTGTCGAGATTGTAAGTGCACGCCAAAATTCATTGAATGCGCAGTGTTGTACCGTCATAGAAATGTAGAAACGCGCCTGATGATTGAAGCATGGCATATCGAGAATAGTGGTAGCGCATGCGTGAGCCAACCGTCGATTAACTTGCATAAAGAAGAAATCAAATGCCTCAACAGTTATCTTCCACGTAGACCGCCACGCGTGCCGGATTGATAGGTTCGCCTGTTGCATGGGCATGCGCAGATAAGTTTTCGTGCCTTCCTTCTTTTCAGCCGTTGTGCGTCTCTTCAGTTGTTAGTCGGCGTTTGTGGTGTCCTGACTTCTTTCTTGTGTCCTTGTTTGCACGCCCTGTCGTTTTAGAATGAATATTGTCTTTTAGTGTGAAAAACTCATTGATTCCTCATCAACATGGTTTTCTCGCTGGCCTACCACAACTACCACAAATCTGCACACCTATTTCTCAGAGAGGACAGATGTCCTCAGAGAGGACATCTCCAGAACTACGCAGATCTCCACACCTATTTCTCAGAGAGGACAGGTTGACGTAATTTAGTGTGACCTGAGCAAGGCTTTTGACGTAGTCAGCAAAAACTGACTGTGGTTAAACTTGCGCACTTTGATGTTGACTTGTCGGTTGTGAATCTCCTGCAGAGCTATCTATTCTATAGATATTGTTATGTAGCCGTAATTGGCCAAACTTCTTCTTTGTATAAAGTGACTAGTGGGGTCCCTCAAGGGTCGGTATTAGGCCCACTCCTATTTTTAATTTACGTTAATGATGTTTCTTTTGCCATTCGTAATTCTTCTTTCCTCTTGTATGCCGATGACATGAAGATTTTTAAGGAAATTCATTCAGTTAACGACTGTCGCTTGCTGCAGTCAGACTTGCGCTCTTTTTGCGAATGGTGCGACGGTAATAACCTTTCTCTGAATACCTCAAAGACAAAATTCCTGTCTATCAGTCGCAAAACATCTAGCGTGTCATTTCAATACTCTGTCAATTCTGTGCCGTTATGCAAGGTTTATGAAATCAGTGATCTTGGTGTTGTTGTTGACAGCGCTTTAAACTTTTCTTCTCACGTTAAGCGTGCTGCTATGCGGAGCCTTCGTTCTCTCGGATGTGTTTGTAGAATATCTCGAGAATTCAGGTCTCCCATGGCCCTCCACAAATTGTATACGGCAATATGTCTTCTACAACTTTAGTACGCGTCCGTGATATGGAAAGGCATTGCTCAATCCAGCGGTAACACCATTGAAAGAGTCCAGCAAAAATTCCTCAGCATATATAATTATCGCTTTGCTAAATATGACTCTGGATCTCGTTCAAATACTGCTGAATTATTATCACTGCCATCACTTCACTGCCGACGAAATCGCTCTGATCTCTTATTTCTTTACAAGCTAGTCCACGGTATCATATCCTGCCCTGTACTTCTCAATTGTGTTAATTTTCGAATTCCGCGTAAGTTAACCAGAGAGAACGGACCGTTTCATGTACCCGCCTGCTTCTTCCCACACTCTACCGTTCACAGGATACAAAGTCTCTATAATGTTAATTTTCTTGATCTGGACGTTTTTCATAGTCCACAATCATTGTTTTTATCCGAGCTTTGCACTGTTTTGACATAGTGTGACACAATGTACAAAGTCTTCCCTTCTCAGTCTTTCCGCATAGTTGTATATATGCAATCTAATTTTTTATTCCCCGTCAATACTTCTCGTGTTGTCTTATTTTACTCCTCTCCTTTTGTGTTCATTTCTCTTTGTCTACGTGTTTTTGTTCATTTATTTCTGAAAACTGTCTGTATTGTATTGTTTACTTTTGTTGTTTTTTTGCGTGCGTCTGCACAAAGACCTTACGGTTGTTCCTGGGCACATTAAATAAATAAATGTTCGATCGATCGATTGATTGATTGATTGTTTGATTGATTGATTGATTGATTGATTGATTAACATTACTAGGGCTTCGCTGCTCTAACGCCGCTGTTTTCGAGAGATGGCGCCAGGCTGCGTGCAACACGCCAGCTTGGTATCGCGCAGCACCCGCATACGCTAAGGGTAGCCCAAGATTTATCCCGCGGTGTGAAAGGAATCAACTGTGTTTTAAGCCGTCTGATCACTGAAGTGGTTAACCTACACCTGGGCACATCATATTCCGAATCCCGTGCAAACAAGCCACCACTAAGTACATAACACGGGTACTCGATCATTCAAATCGGCATGATTTGAATAGCGAAAAGCCGAGGTGTGCACACCCGAGTAATAGGGTCGCCTACGCCTGCGCTTAAGCGCATGCCACAGAGCTCTTCAGAAACGCGACATGCAGTTTGTAGCTTCAGCCGTGAACGCGGGAAGGTGATCAGCCGCTTGGCGTGCTGGCATGTATGTCGCTGCGCCGAAGGGTGAAACTGCCGGATCGTTCCCCGTTTGCGCTCGTTAGCATCATGACGCCGTACTTCACTTCACCGATCCTTGAGGCCGACACCGCCCCCGCCTGCCATGGTCACCGTAAGGGGGAGAACAGGTGAAAGATATACCGCACGTTTGTGAAGCATCATGCATGAGCGTCGGTAGCGCATTCACTACACCACCCGGCACCCACCTTCGCGGACCACGAGGTCGTGAGTTCGAGCATTAGGTCATCGAAATCAACGAAATTTTTCCTTCTGGTTTTTCTTTTTAATTTGTCCATGTACATTTTACCGACCTCACATTCGTCACGACAATGATGTCAGTGAAGTCTTGGTGAACCCCGGCATGCAACACTTTGTTGTTTAACAATTCAAGTTAAGCCTTCGTTGTGCCTTCAAATAAGAAGCTCATAATAGCGAAACTCCCAATATACCTATCGAAAACTAGCTTATTGCCAAAAACTGACCGCTTGACATAAGTGCCCACCTAATGAGAGTATCCGACACTAAAGCTATAGCACCTCAAATCAGCATTAGTTGCCAGTTTTAACAGATCTACAATCCAGCTTGCGTGTGGGGAAAGCTGAATCGTGAGACTTATGAAAGCAGGGAGCATAGGCATGTAAAGGACTCTCCAGCAAAGGATGGCTGGGGGCAATGTTTTACCGCAGTGCCTCTCCTATTGGTCGAGTCCGAATGAATCAAGCCTCGCAATGCTTACAAACATTAAAATGAGGAGGTGACATTTTACTCGCAACGACCTCTGCTTGGTTCCCGGCTTTCGGTGGTAAAAATGGGAAGTTACCTTTTTCGGAATGCGATGTAAGGGGTCATCTGCAGCCATTTTAGCCCAAAACCTTCATGGACACAATAGCGCACAATAAATAATGACTAGTGACATCAGACTGAGAAAGGCTGTGATTAAGACTTGGCGCCCCTCCTCCAAGATTAGTGGAGGGGCGCCTCCCACCAGGTACCCACCCCTTTTTGCACGCACGCCCATGCGCACAAACCAACATATAGCAGAACCCACATATACCTAAAGACGCGAACAGTTGGCGAACGCGAGGTATCCCTGGAGCCGACGTTTAGGCAAACGGACTTCTGTCCTTCAAGCCTTGAAGCCTTCAATCCTTTAAGTGTCGAAGAAGTCCGCTTGTCGAAACATCTGCTCCAGCGATAACCCGTGTTCACAAATTTTTCATCTCTTCAAGCTTCCATCTCCCTTGAACTTCTGCCATTTTTTTGCGATAGGAATTATGTGCACACTCTCAGCGGGTTTCCGCCCTCGCCGTAATCTTCCGTATATGTATATATACAAGGAGCCACCGAGAAAATAGATTTGAAGAAACTTTTTTGAAGCGCGTGATTCGCGATTCGAACGTGCGACCCTTCACTCCGAAGCGCGCCGCGCTAGAAAACTCTACCACATGCCATACATCCTGGAACATACCAAGGGCGAGCTACCTATATACACCATTTACCGCTGCCGGTACGCAGATCTCAGAGGTGCTTCAGCGTGTTCGCTATCACATGTGAGATGGCGCGAAGAGAGAGCTTAAAAGCAACGCTCGTCTGTGATTCGAAAAGATCCACATGGGTCAGAAAATTGATCTATGATTGAGTATTTCATATTGTGTGAACATGCCACCCAGTAGCCTGAAAGTGTACTTCGCTTTTTATTAACTGCATAATTTAGGATGTAGAAAATTTCAAACTAATTCAACATGCAGGGACCAATTTCAGCACCTGTCCTTCTCGAAAGTAAATGGCGATATAAATCAACGAATATTTCTTTAAGAAATAAAACATATTTTCTATAAAATGTATGTGTAATGAAGAGTAGAGTAACATTGTTTCAAGTTCCTGGACAGATGAAGCTATTTTTGAAAATGTCTAAATATGACACATTTTATAAAACTTGCCAAATTTGTGATTTTTTCTTCTAATCCACTATAGCTAGTGCTTGGACACTTGACGATCTATAAGCGTGTTTAATCTTTTCCTTAAATTTTGTTCGTGTGCCGCAAACAAACATTTTTATAAATGGCTTCAAAATTCCAATTTTTGTGACTACCCATATTAAAAAATTAGCATTTAGAAATTCCGCCTTCGATTTTTCTTAAAATCCCGTAAGCAGATTAGAACGATCATGTACAGAAACATGCTGCATTATTTTCTTTGCGGTCGCAATCTAGTGGGTACAAAATACAGCTTTTCGAAGATACACTAGGAGAAATCGGAGATAAAAAAAAGTGGAGATAAGCTTCTGACTTGTTTGAACGTGACCACATTTCCAGAAGAATGGCAGTTTAGTCAATCTGAATAACCGTTTTAAGCACGACGTTCTACAACACCTAATTATGCATGTCGACCTAATCGATTCATGTGACCTCCAATGTACTGGCGCCTTTTTCACTGATGATTTAGGATAAGGATTCGGTGATAGTCATCTGCTTTGCAAGTTTTAGTTCGGTACAGTCGAATGGGAATAGGTTCGCGAAGGGAGAAACCGAAACATAACCAATGTTGCTAAGTAGTGGCGCTGCCACAACCGCCTTAAACATCAGAACACGGTTTAGCGTTTGCTACCTTAATTTGTCTGCTCAACAAATTACTGCGCACCCCATGTCGGAGGCAATGCTATATATAATCGAGTTTTGAACTGTAGAGAACGGAAAGACGTCTGTAAGTTCATCGAAAATTACTTTAGTAAAGTCTAGTAATGTGCCAAGCTACGCTGCACAACCAAAGAGCGGCATGTTCTGAACTGATTAAGTCAGCATTTGAAATGGTGGCGCAATTGGCCGTGAAGCCGAAGAATGTCAAACAGCTCTATATAAATGCAGACAGTCTAGAAGCCTTTCGTGCTTTTAACAAGAACCAGTGGAAATCGTTGCTAGTTGTTGCAGACATATGTTCTTGGCACGCTTGGTTAAGCACACAAATAATGGTTGTTTGTTAGAGCCAAGCGCAGCTATAGACCAGAACACAGCGAATTCTATGCGCAGCGCCATATTTGCATCGCGCGTCGCGCCATCTAACGCACACGCGACGAAACAACATGCCCGGCCTGCCATGCCAGCAGACGCTACACAGAGCAAACGCGAAACTCCCGAAACTCAGCCCGTCGGAGAGCATGTTTCGCGTCTTTTCTAGCCTGGACATCTTTGCTGCTTTTATGAGAATATCAAGAACACCCTCCTCATGCAAGTCCACAATGTATACAGTACGTGCTGAGCAGGCTGCGGAAGCAACGTCGTCAGGTACGTACGCAGTTACGTTTGTAAAAAAACGTCCTCGCTATAGTACGCGTGAATCGTAATTGCAGTGCAGCTCGCGAAAGAGTGAAACGATGTTTCGTTGCCCCATATTGCAAATTGTGCACATAGTTTTGTGAAAACTCATCATTTCAACCTGCATCGTGTAATAATTAGAGTACGCTTTACGGGTGGTTTTGCGGAACGTAATTTTTGTTTCACGTGCGCTCTTACAATAACGCGTCTTGCTCACAAAAGCGTGCTATCAGAGAGTGTCACGTGCAGTATCGTTCATCGATACCTTTTGGAAGCTACCTGCGTTATTTTATTCTTGTAACGATGTTGCTTTACAAGCGCAACTGTGCTACTATTAGTTAAGGCGATATTGAAATGGGCGGAATCCAGCAATCCTTTATTAAATGTGTGCTGTGTAAATAAGTTAAAAATTTAGTTGCTTGAGCTAGCGCTACGCCTGCGACGTAAAGGACACTGGCGCGTGTATTGTTTACTTACGTGCCAATATATGTATTATGTGCAGCTGGATTCCTCGCGTCCAAATGAATTTGGGGACATCAAGCATTGAAATGAAAGCACGAAATTCTGGCCAGCCGTTGAAGAACACTGTACCATTTACTACCTTGTGAAGACGAAATCTTGGAGTGGATGCCATCAAAAGCACTAAAGCATAATACTAGGCTGAAAGCGGTAACGCATGCTGATGGCTTGTACTTGAAAGCACTACCTTGCACTACATTTTCGTCAAAGGAAACGCTCAAAGGTATGAAGTGCACCCCCACACAAAGCTCGCGCCTGCCTTCAACACAGCTGCGTGTCACGCAAATTAGGTTCGTAAAATGAAATAGGTGGGCATCACACTACATAACACAAGCAGTCAGTGTACTTACTCGCGCATTTTCCCTTGGCTCCTAGTTTTTCTGCTTGAATCACAGTTATCCACTCATGGCGAAGCTGAAAACACCGCACCGGCACTACTCGCGTGGCGCGTCGTGGTCATCGCAGACAGCGCTAATATCATCCTGTTGCACCGCTTGTTGGGCATCCAGAGAGTATGCAGTAGTGTCCAGACGAGCTCTTATACGCGGAAGCGGCGTGAACGGGTAGTTTTTCGCAACTTAAAGCCTCAGAACTGCAGCTTGCCCGGTTTACCTAGCGCTAGCAATACGCGTCTTGGCAGCCCGGCCAGCCAGGCGTCTGGGTGCGAGAGTATCCACTCCGCTCGCCAGCAGCGTGGGTGCGAGACAGGCGTGCTCTGGTGTATAGGTCATCTGGAACATATGCGGCCTTTTTGAGCGCATCTTTGTTTTTGTCTTCCGCATTCCTCAGCTAAAGAGGTGATGGGAGTGGGGGGGAGGGGGGTGCGGTCACTCTAAGTGCTTATGTTCTATCTTCCGAGGCCCTACCCTAATGTTGGGACCAGGGCTGGGCAGAGGTACTCGGAAGAGTATTCCGGAATACAGATATCGAAATACATGAACTGGAAGCCTAAAATACAGATACTGAGATACGTTTGCGCATCGAAACGTTCAGTTCATTTATTTATTTATTACACTACCCTCAGCGCCATAAAGACATTCCAGGGGAGGGGCAGCACAAAGTACATCATTAGTAATAATGACATAATTACAAATATCAATTGCAATAAAAATACACTATTTCACAGCAACAGTAACAAGGATTGGACACCGAAATCGACATACTTGGCGAACAAACTAAGCTACGCTAGAAATAGCACACTTTAAGCAAATCACTCGAATCACTAATGAACACCAGTGAATTGAGAAAAAGCACACATTTATTTTGAAGACCTGCTTTGCTGAGAACGTTGCTGTGTAGGCTTCTCAAATAGGCTGTCTTCTAACTGCGTCGGTTCAGCCTCAGCACAAGACTCACGAAAGAAAATAATCTGTCTACCGCTGAAGGCGATTACAAATTCGTGTTATAGTGAATAAATATCGCCTTCATAGCCGTATTACCCTGCAACGTGGCGACATCTCTTCTCGGGTCATCTAGATACCGAAACACTTCCGCCCTCACTTGGGTTGTTCTGACTGTTCAGAATCCGAAGTCTGTCCCCATTTTCAGAATCCTCAGCCGTCTGACCCTGTCGCCTTCAATGAGGCTGTCACCACCACCGACGCTACCCACCCATTTCAGAAAGCCGCAACAGGCGAAGTCGGCTCCGGCGGTGGGGGAGCCTGCTACCACAAAAGACCGTTTCACGCATGTAATCAATTAGGAAAGTACCCTGACATTGGAGCGGTGGCTGAAAGCGCGTCAAAGATAGCCATCTTCTAGTCACTTCTGCCGCGACTACGGGAACTGCTTTTGGAAGTGCCGCCGCTTTGAGAACTGAACGCACGCGAAGCATTGCAAAGCGTGTTCCAAGGCGGTATCCGTGCGGGGTGTCGCGAAGTAATGGCTTGCCACCCCAAAAAATTAGGCGTGCTGCACTGACCTTGAGAGATGCGGCTGTCGTCGGCAGAGGCCGACAACACTGCCTCCGCGATTCTGCCGTCTGCGGCGTCGCGCGCTTTACCACATGGACCATTCTGTGCTTGAGGGGAAACTATCGCCGCCCTATCTGTTGGCGACCGGCAGCGCGCCTTTGCTTGTCTTCGCACAAAAAAAGTCACAGTTTCGCCGCAACGGCGAAGCAATGATTGCGAGCCCAAAGGACGCACGAAAAGAACGCACACAGGACGAGCGCGAACTAATGCGTCACAGCTCGACACTTGAAGCGCACTGCTCAAACATAAAGCAGGACGCACGAAACAAACGAACAGGTACACGCAAGATGAGCGCGAACTAATTGTCACAGTTGTTACTTATTTCTCTTTGAACAGCGCGCTCCTTTCGCAAACGCGGCCGCTTCAGCGAGCGAAGCGAAGCACCCCACCGGCCGCCCCTTCTTTCCTTGAAATAGGCGCACGAAAGCGACGACGCCCTGTAGAGCGAACAGCAACGGCGTTCGCAGGGGCGGGACGACGATCCTTTAAAGCGCGCAACACGCGCGCACGTCGCGCCATCTATGTGGCCACTAGGAAAGTATGCTGAATGACATGGTGTATATAAATAGCTCGCCGTTAGCAGGCTGAGAGACGGTGCTGTCGTGGCCTAACGTCTAACGCGGCGGGCTGCAAAGCGAGAGGTCACCCGTTCGATTCCGCGCGTCGGAAAGAATTTCTTAATTATTTTTCTTTGTGGCCTTTCTATATATATACATACTTATACATATACGGTGAATGACGGCGACGGGAACGGACATTTTCCAGCCGAGGCTGTCCATGTAATTGCTATCCCAATAAAAGAAAAGAAAACGCCATTCCCCCATTGGAAACACGCCTCAACTCATTTCCGACACAAAAAACAATGTAACGTAATACCCATGTCCTGCATAGTATCGCGATACAGGCGATCCATCGTAAATGTATTTCACTACTGAGATAAAAATACATTTTTCAAATGTATCTCGATACAGAAATACAGATACTCAAAAGTATCCCTGAAATACTATCGCGACACTCTTGTATCGCGATATTGCCCAGCCCTGGTTGGGACATTTCAATGCATCAGTTTGTCTGCAAGTATATACCGGTTATCTGCAATTGTGTACGGTGTATTAAATTTCCTCCATTGAAGCTGAGGGATTCGCTCCATGAACGCGCCTTTATAGATAAGTATTAAGCACAGTACCAAAACTGCCCTTCTTCTGCAAGTACGCTCAGGTTAAAACAAGTCAGAAGCTTATCCCCACTTTCTTGACAGCGAAGCAGTTTAGCAAATCGTTCAGTGTGAGTCGAACGCAGAAAATTATCATCATCCTAACGGGTATGTGCCATAGAGATTGGGTAAATACCACTACTAACCACTGGTCCACTAAGAATGAAAAAGGCAACAGTTAGCCCAACAAATGACTGCGAAGACACAGCCGCGAGCCGAAAACCCCGAGTACGTACAACGTACAGCGAGAGAATACTAGGGGACGCGAAAGGCAACGGCGGCTGCGACAAGCCCCGAAAGGTGCAAGGCATACGCCAACGATGGCCTGCCCGTAGATCTATGAGAGGTGCGAACGCTTGGTTTCAGCGTGATTATCAGTCTCAAGAGTTTGGACAACCGTGTTATGTCTGTCACTGTTCCTGGTTTACCTCGAACCTCACTGCGCTGGGAATAGACAGAGAAAGAACCTGGCATCACTTTGCTAAATCCTAGCATTAACCCAGACGCAAACCAGAACCTGCATCACCTAGCTAAGGCCTAGACACAACCTCGAAGGGAGCTGATTAGACTTCAGAATCGTCCAGTTTCGCTGTTTCTAAGCCTTTCACTAAGCCTTGCGCGGCTTAGTGGAAGCTTCGCCAAATATCTATCCCGATTTCTCATGTTCTCATGTATTATTTCAGTGTATCTTTTAAAAGCTGTGATTTTTACCCATAATACTGCCGCTGCAAACACAATAATGCAGCATGTTCATATTCTCTTCCCATGGTCAGCAAGGATCCGTTTACGGGATTTTAGGAAAAATTGCAGGTAGGGTTATTTAAATATAAATTTTTAAATCTGGTTAACTATCTCCAAACTTGCAATATTGTTCTTAAAAGACAGGGCGTATAAACACGGACACAAGAAAGAAGTCAGGACACCACAAACGCCGACTAACAACTGAAGAGACAGGCAACGGCGGAAAAGAAAGAAGGCACGAAACTTATCTGCGCATGCCCATGCTATAGGCGAACCTATAAACCCGGCACGCGTGCGGGTCTACGTGGAAGATAACTGTTAAGGCATTTGATTTCATCTTCATGAAAGTTTTTTTTATTGAAATGATGAAATAGGAGATGTTGGTGCCGTTATAGTGGCACCGGCTACTCCTTCTCGCTTAGAAGACAAAATATGTAGTAACAAAATTAATAAGAGCACAAAATGCAATACAGTAAAACACATAGGAAAATACACACAACCGAACATCACATGGCAGTTCATATACGTCTAATAGGTTCATATGTACACAAGCGTTGCATGACAAATTAATCGACGGTTGGCTCACGCATGCGCTACCACCATTCTCGATATGCCATGCTTCAATCATCAGGCGCGTTTCTTCACTTCTATGGCGGTACAGCACTGCGCATTCATCTAATTTAGGCGTGCACTTACAATCTCGACAATGTAAAGATAGATTAGAAGGTGAGCCTCCGGTGTCTAGTTAAAGCAGCGACCCGTCTGTTATATATATATATATATATATATATATATATATATATATATATATATATATATATATATATATATATATGGTACGTAGATTATGAAGAGTCTGTCTTCGGTTGCCGTAAAATAATTAGGAAAAAGGTATACGCTTCTAAAAAACTGTTTATTTGTCGACGTTTCGATCGGAGACCGATCTTCATCAGGATTCTGCACAGAAAATACACATTCAAGATCGGTCTCCGATCGAAACGTCGACAAATAAACAGTTTTTTAGAAGCGTATACCTTTTTCTATATATATATATATATATATATATATACATGTGTGTGTGTGTAATGGGCTCATTTAAACGTTCAGCCAATTATGAAAATACGTATTTGCGGCAAAGCAACGATATGTAACGAAAACATTGAACACAGTATGTTGTCACACGTCATCAACTTTCGAAACACTGGCTGTATTGGATTAGGAGAAAATATATCGCATATATATTAATCTTTATAAAATGTTCTATATTTAGATATTTTTAAAAAATAGCTTCTTTCTGTGCAGAAGCTTCAAACAATGCTACTTTACTCTACAATTCGCATACGTTGTATGGAAAAAGTCTTTCTTTCTAAGGGCAATATTTGTGTTTTAATACCGTCGTGAAATTTCGAGAACGACAGGGGATGAAATCGGTCCTTCCGTAATGATTGAACTTGGTAACTTTTTACTAGTAAAAATGCAGCTATAAAAAAAACGAAGTTACATCTCCGGCTACTGGGTGGTATGTGCACAAAATATAAAATACACATTCAAATCTGCAATATAAGTTTCCAGACACGTGTCGATCTTTCGTTGAATGATCCTCGGACTAGATTTTGTTTCAGTTTGAAAACTGCCATTGAGATGTGCACAAAAAAGTGGCCACTTTCTGTACCCACTATTGATGTGGAACGTCCCACAAACTATGCGTCGAACGCCACCGCGCGGCAGGAAACGCAGCCTGGAGGATCCACGCGCCTAACGTTAAAATAACGAGAACGAGCCAATGGTTCCGACGTACTGCGGGAATGGATGTTATACGAAGCCGGAGGTGTAAAGACATAGAATTCACGATATTCTCGTCATGACATGTCATTCTTCTTCGTCACACGCTCGTGTCGCGTAATGCAAATTGTGGCATATAATAAATTAACGAAACGGCTACGACAACACAAAGCCGGTCGTTATAGGCCGGCTCGTCGGTGTAACAGTGCTGCGAACGCCACCGCTCAGCAGGATACGAACTGCGGCGCACTCCGCGCGGCGCAGTTCAAAAAACACCTAAGAGTTTTGGCTTGTGCATAGTCGAGAATTATAGCGCGCTGCATAAACACAAAGAAGTAACAACTGTGACAGTTGTTAGTTGGCGCCCGTCCTGTGGGTGCTCTTTTCGTGCGTCCTTTGTGCTTGAGCAGCGCGCTCCAAGTTTCGAGCTACTTGCCTTCTTCGTGTTACATTACAATTTGTTGCTGTCACATTCACTGCTTCACCCTCGCTGCGAAACTGCGACATTTGTATATGCTCAAAGAGGATTTCGTTCTAAAGAGATAAAAATTGAGTATTTTCCATCACATGCACGCTACATGTATGTTCCTAAGTTGAATGACATCTTGCTCAATACCTTTCACGTAACATCATACTGAGCTGCTACACTCGTGCAGCTGACGTCAGTGGTCAAGGCACATTCCTGGGTACGGAGTTTTCTGGACGGGACCAAAACGGACGACGTATCATGGGTGTGCTCGGTGGCAAGTGCATCGCAACCATGGTGACTGCTGACCCACTCGCGATGTGGGAAATCCCGGATTCGTGGACCATGGAAGAGGCTGCCACGGTTCCAGTTGCCTATTCGACCGCCTACTACGCGCTTCTTGTACGGGGTGACATGCAACCAAGAGAGTCAATACTAGTGCACTCGGGAAGCGGAGGCGTCGGGCAAGCCGCCATATCCATAGCCCTGTCCATGGGCTGCACCGTCTTCACCACCGTCGGTGAGCTTACTGTGCGAGGCGCAAGGGTTGCGATCCGGCTGATAGCTAATAACTACGCATGCCCGCTGTTCACGTAAGCGTCCAGTTTACCCAGGTAACGCTATGTACAAGAGGAAATCGAAGGACCCACAACAGCACTCACTCACACCTAAATTGTCTTGGATACTGCAAGCACACTTAAACACTGACAACCTGTCACCCATGTGGCCGCATCGCATATGAAGTGAACAGGCGATCGTTATGAATCATTCAGAATGGTTGCCTCCTGATATGATAAGTGAAGTGGTCATACGGGTGACACATCTGGTATGTCTTTCAGTCTGCTCATGTCCGTGCCATAATTTGCGCTGTTTTTAATATGTCCAAGAACTGTTACCATCTAACCGAGCTGTCAAATCTGCAATTCTACGTCAGAGGCTTCGCAGTAGAACAATAGCTTCCTCGCATGATGAGTAGGAAAAAAATATCTGCTGCGTTCACAGAAACTGAGTAGTTCCGTCACTCTAGCTACATTCGCAATAGTATAATTCGTGATAAAATGAACTATGCATATTTAGTGCGCTTTCTATACGAAGCATCTTTTGTCTCATCCAGCCACTACACGGTCAAACATGTTTCCTTGCTAGCATGCATATGCGGTAATGTCCTAGTAATAGAAGGGTACTTAGTAGTTCTTTTTTCTTTTGCAGCGGGAAGTGTATGTTCATTGACATCTCACATGTCCCTTTGCGCGTTCCTTTACTATTGTCTGTTTGATTGTTTGTTCGAAAGAACACGCCTCCCTAGTGCATTAAGAAGACACGCTGAGTCATTGCTGGCTTAGTGTATTTAAAACATAGTTCTCCTGGCGTATTCAATAAATCCTCTGAAGCAGAGAAGCCTTACGTTCTACAGCGTAATTTTTGCTTGTCCACCCTATCTCTGAGACCGCAGAGAAGCAAGGACATTTCACGAGAGCTGTTAGTCAATTATAGATCGCTGAATTTCGAACCATTACAAAAGAACTCAATCACAAGTTGCTAAAAACTAAAGAAGTGTTCCCTGTGTCTACCTTTGCTTCATTTCGTTCGTTCTAACAAACAAGTGATCTCTTGATTCACTCTTCTTATTCCGTTCAATTGAGGCAACATCATTCTTTATTTCGTCTTGTTCGATTGCACAAAGCACCAAGACACAATAAAGAACAGACACCCGTGTCGTTGCGTGTTTGCGTCATAATACACGAAGAATATAAACCACCTCCACATATGGCTACGCTATTTTTTTATTTCGTACTCCATTATTGAATGTTAAAAACTATTTTTTATGGATTAGTTTATACGAAACTTTGCAAGCATCTAAAACTGCCAAATTTGCTCATAGTGCAAGAACAAGGCCAGTGCTTCTGACTTAGATGTTTACCTACATATTTTATTATCTTGCAGGTTCTGAAAAAAAGCGGAATTTTCTAAAGCACCGCTTTCCACAACTGGAGGACAGGCATTTTGCAAACTCACGTGACCGGTCATTCGAAGAACACGTCAAGCTAGAGACGCGCGGCAGAGGTGAGTACATATTTCGCTGTACTGAGGGCATACACAAATATTCATCGCTGGGCGCGCATCAAAGTAAATGCTGTTTAAAAGATGAGTGTGGCAAAGGGGCTGCCGCTGGCACATAGACGCGCTTTCGAGATCTAACTTGAAGAGCCACGCCACAGGGTTTACCACTGTATCAATCATGTCATCGGCCTACATGGTTAATGGCATTTATGGTGCGGTTTTTGTTACATGTAGGGATTTTCAAGCCCCTTTCATGAAACGTAACCTTTGCTTTATTTTTGCCTACCACGTTATCGTTTAAAGACCAGCGGAACCCACTTTTGGGGGTAATCGTAAAAGTGCGAAGCAGCTTTACTGAATACACTCAGTACAAACACAAAGTAGCTAATCGATTACGGATTAAAAAATTGAAGGTATAGCTAAGGAAATCTCTGAGAATAGCAATTTCATTAAGGTCAACTCCCGTTCGCGTGCCTTACCTTTGCCGTAGGCGCTCTGATGCACAAGGTCATCAATGAGAAATCAAGCAAAACAGGCTCATTCCGGAACAGGGCATTGCCTACTGTCATGTTCTTCACAAATATTGAGCAAATGGCGAAAACCAGGACATGAATTACTCATGCAAGTAATGAAAAAATCCGTAAACAGGGGGTGGGTGCTCGAGCCGACGTTCTTAAAGGCGGGAACCGATTTACTGAGCGCTCGTGTGCATATGCTTCGTGCCGTCTCCTTCGTAAAGGAGCAGAGGAGGGTAAGTGCGAAAGCCGGGGTGGGGGGAGGCCGCCGTGACAAATTACGTGAATCAGAAGAAAAGGTGTATTCCATGAAAAAAAAAACCAAAAAAGGGGGGGGGAGTACACGTTTCACTGAATGATGGTTGTCAGAGGATGCACCACTTAACAATGGTATATTAGAAATTCCTTGAAGGGCGCAACTCTCCTTGGTTTTCGTTGTGTATGTACTATATTGGATGGATTCAAGATCCCCGCTAGAAACATTGATACCTGCTGGCTGGAGTGTATTGAACGTGTGAATAAGGTATGACTGTATATTTTCTGTCTCTTGGCCAATACTGAGAAGATTTACAGAGTCACACCTGCAGAGCCATACTGTACAGCGATTTTAAAGGGTAAAGCATCAGCATCCTAAAAAATTCAGGCCAGAAACAGGAAACAAACTGGCGAGATATTGTGCTGAGTTGCTTTGCATTGCGAACTCCAACTAGTTATTCAGTAATGCTCGATTTATTTCAGGACGGTTCGCAAGTTCCGGTTTATGTCGCTCTAGCAGCGCCCATTGTTGTAGTCACGGAATATGTTCAGGTTTTTTTAGGAAGCCAAAAGGCAACCCAAGACTAGCCATGAAGTGCAGAAAGAAGTGTTTCGCTTTTCGAAACATTTGAATACGTTACCACAAGAAAGTACGCAATTAACGATGTTTTCATAGTTGTCATGGGCAATCAGCCAACCAATAATGCGTTGCACGACAATGTAATTCGTTTGTGTGCGTGTCATTTGCGACGAGACCTTGTGTTTCACCATCGCCTTTACTCACGGCATTACCTAATCAAGTTTGTTTCGGCTGTGAGTAGACGCGTACGCGTTCACTCTGGACGCTCTCGGAGTTTTCGCCCCGACCATTCTGCCTCTTCCCCTAAGGTGTGGACTTGGTGCTGAATTCGCTGTCCGAGGACAAGCTGCAGGCCAGTGTGCGCTGCTTGGCTCCGCATGGCCGTTTTCTGGAGATTGGCAAGTTTGACCTGTTCGAGGACAACAATCTGGGCATGTCGGTGTTTCTCCAGAACGTCAGCTTCCACGGAGTCATGGCGGACAGCTTGCAGACAGACGACCCGGCAACGCCAGTAACAGGCGTCGTACTGTTGAGCTCGTTCGCGAGGGAATCGCATCTGGTGTGGTGCGTCCACTGGACGTGATCAAATTCACCCTAGACCAGGCTGAGCAGGCCTTCCGCTTCGTTGCCTCTGGAAAACATATAGGAAAGGTTATCATTCAGGTACGTGTTCGTTCTTTGCTGCGCATACTTGGGCGTGTGCAAGAGAAGACAGGTCAACACACCAGGTATTGTGCGAATAACTGTCTGAAAACGGACCGATGACACACAGGCTCGGAAAAGCACAAACTGCAAGGCAACATAATTAATAATATTTTTATTGTGATACTGGAGAACTTGACTTGGCCTAGAAGAAGCGCACACGGGACAACACTGATGGCACTTGAAATTTATTTATTTCAAGTGGCAAACGTAGCTTACATGCATGAACGCATGCGAAGACTGACAGAGGTGTACCTAACAAGGCAGCCATCTTTTAAACGTTCAAATCCTGGAACTGATAGTGTGTAAGTGTGCCACTAATGCATGCCACACCCAACTTTCTTACGTAAGAAGCTTGTAAAGTGCTAGAGGCCCGTGTGCTTAGATTTAGGTACACGCTAAACACCTCAGGTGGTCAACATTTTTGGATCCCTCCGCTACAGCGTCTGTCATACTGATATAATTTCGCAACCCCGACGATTATTCTTACTATTAAAGGTTTTAATAACTCACAAGCTGTCTGATGCTTACTCCTGCCAAAAACCTTAACCTCGTGAAACCGCGATCCACATCTGCAAACCTTGGCGCATGCAATAACGACACTTCCATATCGCTGCAAAATTCGGAGATTCGATTCCATGAAAGCCGGTTGCCCCATTGCCTATTCGTCTGTCATTCTGCGCATGCGTCTCAACAGCGAAGCTCTTTAAGCCGGCTGTAAAAACTTTGGTGTACAAACACTATCACAATCGTGAACAGCTTCGTGCCATAGAAATTGGGCAAACCCCACTAATCATCGTTGGTCTAAGAAAAATGAAGGCAACACACTGGCGGCTACCACCAATTAAGATTTCTAGACATATGTAACCAGTGACTGAGAAAAGCTTTATTGAAGCATCGGGATCAACCCAGTGATCAACACCGTGGCTACAAGTTTTTGCTTCGCTGAAGAGTTTGCACAAAGCGCTTCAGTGGTACGTGCAACGCGAAGTGAATGGAAAAACATGTATTAAAAAAAGCAATGGGTTTGAGAAGCAGGTGGGTGGGTCCCCTAGTCCAGGGCTCCACTGGCCTCAGTAGCGAATACTAGGGAACGGGAAAGGCAACGGCGGGTGCTTAAATACCCCGAAGCGATGGAAGCCGTACGCAAACGACAACGTGTCCGTAAATCTATGGTAGTTGCAAACACTCGGTTTCAGAGCGAGTGTCTGTCTCTGAAATTTGGACATCTGTGCCGTGTCTGCGACTGTCTGTAGTTTTACTCTAACCTCCCTGAGCTGAGAAGCAACCCAGAAACAACCTGGCATCACCTATATAAAGCTTAGCGACAACCTAGAAGCAACCTAGAAACAACCTACCATCACCGAGCTCAAGCCTAGCAACAACCTACAGGCAACCAGATTAGACTTCGGAACCGTCCAGCTTTGCTGTCTCAAGCCTTACACAACTTCGTGCAAGGTTCGCCATTTTATTTCGATAGCAATTATATGGACACTCTCGGCCGATTTTTGCGTCGCCGTCGCCGCCGTCATGCGCCATATATATATAACCCCAAAGAAAAATAATTCACAAAAACTTTCCGACGAGCGGAATCGAACGAGCACCTCTCGCTTTTGCAGCGCGCAGTGTTAGTAGTTAGGCCACCAACAGCACCGTCTTTCAGCCTGCTAACGGCGAGCTATTTATATACACCATTCATTTCAGCATGCTTTCTTATTTACCACATAGATAGCTCCTGCGAACGCCGTTCCTCCTCGCCCGACAGGGCGTGGTCGCTTTCGTGCGCTTATCTCGAGGAAAGAAGGGGGCGGCCGGGGGGGGGAGGAGCGGGGGGTGGTATGTCTTGTGCTTTCCACGGGATGTCCGCGCTGAAGTCACAGAGCGTACGAAGGTCACTTCGCTCGCTGAAGCGGCCGCGTTTGCGAAAGGTGCACGCTGTTCAAGCAGAAATAAGTAACAGCTGTGACAGTTGGTTCGCGCTCGTCCTGTGTGTACCTGTTCGTTCGTTTCGTGCGTCCTGCTTTAGGTTTGAGCCTTGCGCTTCAAGTGTCGAGCTGTGACGCAGGATAGTTCGCGCTCGTCCTGTGGACGTTCTTTTTGTGCGTCCTTTGGGCACGACCGACGCGCTGGCAATTTCGAACTGCTTTCCGTTCTTCGCGTTACATTCCAATTTATTGCTATCGCATTCATTGCTTCGCCGTTGCGGCAAAACTGTGACTTTTTTATGTATGTATTTTATCTCAATTTCGCACCTCACATTAATGAGTCGGAAGTGTCGCCCAGGTTTTCCTGTTAGTGTTCCTCTGCGTTGTTGCGTCAGTTTTAGCGGCAACTACGCCATAAACGATGATGCGTAAATGATGACCAACGTGATTGTACGATGTGGCTCACGAGGACTTACACCAAAAGACAAACCTCCAAACAAATTTGTTCAATTGCAAAGTACCGTAAACTTTATTAGTTCCTGAATGTTACAGGAAAAAGATTTGAGGGTCAAATTTTCATCTGTCAATTTTTGATAGAGGTCACACCAAATTACTGAAGGTCCGTTCTCGGTGTAGTCGTAGATGACGTCACACATTATTAACAGCGATTGTACATAGGTTTATTATTGCGATAGCAATTATATGGACAGTCTCGACAGGCTTTTGCCGCCGCCGTCACCGTCATGTCCTTCCCGTATGAAGTCCAAATTGAAAGATCCCCCGCGCATTGTATGTTCTACCGCGTGTAAAAGCGCGCGAGTGGGGTCGACGAAAGCGGCTGAAGCAGAGATCAAACGAGCCGGCCCATTTCCGTCGCTCGGAGGGTGCATGCGATAACGTCACCCCGCTCCGGAGGCCTGCCATCGAAGCAGACAGGAAACGCCGCGCCCTTCTTTAGCGAGCTTGAAAAGACGCATGCACCCTCCGTCGCTCGGAGGGTACATTCGCTCGGAGGAGGGGGGTGTGGTGTCGCGCTAGTAACAACATTGAACTTTTATTCTAAGGGCGCGGTCGCGATCGCTGGCGCACGCGCTATCTCGACAGTCATCAAAGTGGGCGGCTCATATACCCTTCTACGTGCTGCGCTCTCAACGCGAAGTGACTATGCGGAGAGCATCACTCCCTGGAGCGGCCGTACTCTCGTACACCAGCGTTTTGTAGTTGCGCGAGATCGGATACAATACAGTTAGCTGCCAGCCTCACTTCGTATACCACTACAATTTTCTGCTATCGCATTCATTGCTTCGCCCTCTGTGGTGAAGCTGTGACGTTTTGTTTAAGTTCGAAAAAACTCACAAGGTGCTGTACATTCAAATGCTACATTACGTGGAAATACACTGCACTACACTATATACATTAAACTGGCTGAATATTTTGATTTAACCCTTTCGGCCCTGGCGGTGTCAATTGACACCATCACACAAAACTTGCCCTAGCATCTTGGAAATGAAACCAAAACTGCCGATTCTTGGGGGAATACTTCTTCAATGATCCCCACTGCGATTGACACCAAACTGGTGACATGCTTGCGGAGCTGTGAGCCACAAAGAAGAAGAAGCTTGACCGAAGTCATGGGTGACGCCGAGGCGGGTCAGCTGAGGCGGGTAAGCGCCATTTTCGGATCGACGTACCGAAGCTGTTTCAATGAGTATCACACTGAAAAATGAGACGTGGTTCACATTTTGTGTACTCTAGTGAATAGCAGAAAAAAAGATGCAATTTTTCTCATTTCGCAATCGCTGAGCCCTGATGACCTAATTTGACGTCATGTCTGTAAATCGATTAATACTTGCACCACTGGCTCAATTTTTCGTTTTTGGCCTTCTGAGGTCATATCTATTAGAAAAACACAGACAAAAATATCCCCTGACCAAAATAAAAAATCCAGGGCTGAAAGGGTTAACAGGTCACGACTTCGACAACCTCAAACTTTACAAACTTCACTCAAGCTTCCAGTCCCCAAGAGACAGAAAAAATTCCGGCAGATCCCACGTACTGCGGGAGTAAATGTTATGCGAAGCAGCCCGCAGAGAGCTGCATCGCCACATTTCTTTTTGAAGCAAATGAAGTCATTCATGTCATGACATCTAGTTCACTATATATAGCATATTTGTCATCCATGCTGCATGCATGTGCAAAATGTTATATACCATGCCAATCAAACGTATATTCTGGTATATTTAACGCATGGCCTGTGATATACGTGCGCACTCATGTCCCGCCATAGAAATTTGGGATATATGAAGTCAACAAAACGGCCAGAAGCGCACCATGAGCGTGGCGTGTAAGTTATGCTGTACATGAATTGCATGTCACGATGGTCATGTTACCACCTGTCATTTATGTTCATACAGTGCCGTCACGCAATACCAATTTTAGTGTATATCAAGCTAGCGAACCGGCCGCGAGCACAACATGAGCTTGGCATGTAAATCATGTCCTACGCGACATGCATGCCATGATTTTCATGTCACTACCTGTCATTTATGTTCATCGTACAGTGGCGTCGAGGAATACCAATTTTTGTGTATATCAAGGTCGCGAAATGGCATCGAGCACACCATGAGCGTGGCATGAATGTCATGTCTTAAATAACATACATGTCATGACTTTCATGTTACCACCTGTCATTCATGTTCGTCATACATAAATGTGTCGTCATATCAGTTTTGGTATATATCCATTTAATTAAAGGCCGCGAACGCCCTTAGACAATACCGTGTAAATCGTGCTGTCAACGACATGCGTGTTATGATTCGCAAGTCAGGACTTGTCGTTTACGTTCGTCCTGCACTCTTGTTACGCCATACCAATTTTGGCATACACCAAAGTTAACGAAACGGCCGCAAAATTACCAAGCCCGTGGCATGTAAATCATGTCACAAATTTCATGTTATGACCTATCATTTACGTTCGCCATACAGTCATGTTACGCCAAACCAATTTTCATATACATCCGATTAACGAAACGACCAGGAGAGCACAAAGTCGTAGGCTGCTTCATAAGTATAGATAGATAGATAGATAGATAGATAGATAGATAGATAGATAGATAGATAGATAGATAGATAGATAGATAGATAGATAGATAGATAGATAGATAGATAGATAGATAGATAGATAGATAGATAGATAGATAGATAGATAGATAGATAGATAGATAGATAGATAGATAGATAGATAGATAGATAGATAGATAGATAGATAGATGCTCTCACGGTCGCAGGAGTTCGCTAACAAATGCTTCGGATTTAATAACATTCGCCAGACCCACGCCTTGGGGAATCGTTTTCATGCGAAGCAATGAGCGAGCAGTTGTCTACGTTGCATTTTTTTGGCTTTAAGCCAAGCGTTAAAAGGTGGATTGACCTGTTTTTGTAAGCGTAGTAGCTGTGTGCACGTCGTGGCTTTACCAGGCACGTCGACTACACTGGCGTTTAAAGGGTAACTTATGGTCTGAGGTAACGTCAGTACTCACTTTAGGGCACAGACGTCAGTATTATCGAAACAAAGTGCACTTTATGTTGCAATGATGCAAATGTCATACGTAACTTTCGTAGAATTCCTACTGCGTCGAGCAACGCTTGAATATAGCTCGCTGAATGAAAAGAATGCAAATTAAATGTTTATTAGATGTCTATTAAAACGGAGCGAACACTGAAGCTACAGACGCTCGCGCGAGACAAAACGCTCGCGCATTTAAATTACCCCTCTATTGCATAGCGTCCCATATTTAACACATACCGATTAACATTTTTTATTGAGGACGCAAGAGACCCAGTTGAGAAGGCGACACTGCCAGAGCAATTCATAGTTATGCGCACTAACCATTAAAAAAGTGCTGCCGTCCATGGAGCAGTAAGGAAAACAAGACGTGAAATCGATATCGCACTGCACGTGCACGTTCGGCGTGCGAACAACAGTGACTGCAATTTTTTTATCGTACCCTTTTTTTCGCTACAGAAGCATGAAAAAATTATTATGGGATGTCTCGTGACCTTAAAAACCGCGCTCTTTATTACTTTTCTTAATTTCTTTTGCCACTACTGTATACAGCCGGAAATCGGTATGTGCCAAATTTGGCACAGTATGAATATCAGTGAAGAAATGCGCAATATCCTGCCATCTATGCTGTGCTCCACAATACAAATGTAAATAAAGCACAACCTCTGAGATCATGCAGCACCGCTCTGCTGTACAGGATTTAGGTTGTGCGGTAGGTTTTTAGTTCCATCAAGATCGTCTGAGGTGCCAGCAACAGTACCTGGCAATATTTATTGCGATAGCAATTATATGAACAGTCTCGGCTGACTTTTGCCGTCGCCGCCGTCATGCACCGTGTATGTGTATATATATATATATATATATATATGTATATATATATATATATATATATATATATATATATATATATATATATATATATATATATATATATATATATATATAAGCCACAAAGAACAATAATTCAGAAAACATTTCCGACGTGCGGAATCGAACGGGCGACCCCTCGCTTTGCAGGGCGCGGCATTAGACGGTAAGACCACCAACAGTACCGTCTTTCAGCCTGCTATCGGCGAGCTATTTATATACACCATTTACTTCAGCATGAACTCTTAGTAATCACATAGATGGCGCGATGTGTGCGCCTAGCGCGCATTAAAGATCGTCGCCCCGCTCCTGCGAACACCATTGCTCTTCGCCCTACAGAGCGTGGTCGCCTTCGTGCGCTTATCTCGAGGAAAGAAGGGGGCGGCCGGGGGGATGGAGCGGTGGGTTGTATGTCTTGTGCTTTCCCCGCGATGTCCGCGCTCAAGTCCCAGAGCGTACGACGGTCACTTCGCTCGCTGCAGCGGCCGCGTTTGCGAAAGGAGCGCGCTGTTCAAACTGAAATAAATAATAACTGTGAGAGTTAGTTCGCGCTCGTCCTGTGTGTGCCTGTTCGTTTCGTGCGTCCTGCTTTATGTTTGAGCAGTGCGCTTCAAGTGTCGAGCTGTGCGCAAGTGTCGTGCTGTGTCGCGCTCGTCCTGTGTGCGTTCTTTTCGTGCGTCCTTTGGGCTCGAGCGACGCGCTGGCAATTTCGAGCTACTTTCCGTTCTTCGCGTTACATGCCAATTTATTGCTATCGCATTCATTGCTTCGCCGTTGCGGCGAAACTGAATTTTTCAGATGCAAAGCAGCTTTTGCTCAGGGCTGTGTCCGTCACTTGGCGACCGTCCGCTTTCTATCGCCTAGCATAGCCATCTGTAACGTATTAAGCGCGCGCTCGCGCCAAGTAGAAGTCTTCTTCCTCTTGCTCTTCGACCGCCTTGATGATACGTGCAGAGCACTTTAGAGGCCCGGGCTGCCATATGCTGTCTTAGCTTGGCGTAACGCAAGCAGAACCATGTGTGCTGGCACGCGCTAGCGCGTTCGCGCCTGTGTAGGGGGCTGGGTAAGACGCTGCGGCCTCTCCCTCTTACACTCTCTCAGCAGTCACGCGATGGCGTCGGGGAACGAGATTCTGCAGATGCGCGATGAACCCGCGTGACGTGCTCAAACAAGAGTTCGGGCGAGTAACAGCAACAGCAACTACAGTGAATTCATGGTTTGCTCCACTTGCATCAACGCGTTAACATCGGGCAAGGTGCCCGTGATTAACGGAACTTTAAGTCGACCCATGCGCTGCTTCGCATCGACACATGGTTCGCTTTAGTGGGAGATGGTGTAATTTTTGTTGTTACAATATTGGCGTGGGTACGTGAAAAATTGTGTGAGCTCCGACCAGCTTAAGTCGATATTTAGCTTTTTTCGATTTTCTCGGGAACTGACGCTCCCAACCGCCAATCAGCGGTGGTAATTCGAGCAGGAAAGTATGGCACGGCGACAACATGCGGCCAGACAAATATGTAAGCGGCCATCTTGTACATATATTTTGGCGGGCAGATGCACTATTTGTAATGTTCAATTATGCCTCAACAGAGGAAGCAAATGCTTTGCTTCATTCCGCACATCACCTTAAAAAACCTCAATCAGTGATATTTCCTTTTTCAGCCATGGCAGCAATATCGCTCGTCCATCTGCATGGTGTGCCATATTTTGCAGAAACCTGTATCTTCATTAATAGAGTCACAATATTTCTGAAAATTTTTGCATATGTTCTTCTTCGTCTATGTTATGATAAAAGTCGAGAAAACAATTTTTCAAACGAATTTTTCGTAATTCATGCTGTAGAGGGTTACTAATGTGTGGTCTCGCCGTTCCGGTACCGCAGCGACTAGAGGCAGGAGATAAAAGTGATAGGACAGAACACCAGTTATCTAACCTAGCGCATCAGATGCAACAACTGTTCGCCGAAATACACAAACTTAAAAGATACGTAGACGGTTCCCTTATTCTGTCACAGAAAAATTCAGGAAACGCGCTAGCAATAGCCCGGGAGCCCCAACCCGTCGTCCCAAAATGTTTGAGACGTCGGATAGCGGAAGCAACAATCATGGCTAGCAATTACACGCGCTGTAATGAAACCCTACAAGTATGGCAGTGGAACTGTCGTACGCTACACAACAAGATATACACCTTATCACAATACATACGATCGACGCCAATCCAGCCCGATGTAATCTGTCTTCAGGAAATCGGAACAAAATTGCACAATATGACAGGTTACAACCTCCACACTCACCCTGATTACCCAAACATCGGAACTCTGGTACGAAAGGATGTCGCGTTGAGTCTCACAAGCATGCCCAACTGCAACATACAACATTATCTGGCCACATTACAACATTACAACATTATCTGGCCATATAAAAGGGCCAAATCTAAAACAATCGTCGTTAATATATACAGCCCGCCCAGAGAACGTAACGTAGATTTTGGAGACTTCATAACGTATGTGAGCCGAATGGCCCATAGTAAGGACAGAGTGGTCGTTCTCGGTGACTTTAATGCGCCTCATAGGGGATGGGGGTACCCTAAAGACTCTTCTAAAGGGAAGAATCTGCTTGCGGCAACAGAAAACAATAACCTATGGCTCGCCACGCTAATAGACAAACCAACTCGCATTCGCAATAGTGTGACTAGAGACACTTTTCCAGACCTTACCTTTACGAACCACCTAGACCAGATAACCTGGACTAATTTCGATGAAAACTTAGGCAGCGATCACAACATTATTGGCTTATGCTTAGATTCACGAAAAGTAAGACAACCGCTTGGAACGGCAAGTATGACGGACTGGACCGCTTTCAGGGAGAAACAAGATAACCCAGAACGGATAACAAACGCAGCTGATTGGGCAGAATTTATTCGAAACGTTCATGAGAAGACTACTCGAAAAATAACCACTACGACGGACGTACCAGCCATAGACCCTTATTTACTAAGGTTGTGTGAGCTAGACGCAGTTTATCCAAGCGATGGAAGAGGCAACGACATAACAGGAAACTAAAGATACGAATTGCAGAGCTTACCAAGAAAGCCAATTATTATGCTCGAACTCTCGACAACAATAACTGGCTTCAATTCTGTGCGTCCCTCAAAGGTACTTTGCACACAAAGAAAACATGGGCAATATTACGCAGCGTGTTAGATCCTACTAATATCCGAACTGTCACGAACACAGTTCTCCGCTAAATAGAGAACGAATTCGAGGGAGCTGACGGAACACTGATCGCACAGCTAAAGCAAATTTATTTAGGCTCCGCGGAGCGACGAGTCGAAGAACGGGCATGTCTCAAATACGACGGCCCAGCCAACCCAGAACTCGACAGCCCCATAACAATAGCCGAAGTGCACGCAGCTGCGCAATCCTTTAAAAAGAACACAGCGTCTGGCAGAGATCAAATCACGTATGCCATGATTCGCAACTTGAGCAGCGAAACTCTGTCTCAACTTACAGAATTCTTCAACGGAAAAATATGGGCCCATGGAGAGGTACCACGCGAGTGGAAAGAAGCTGAAATAACTCTAATACCAAAACCGGGAAAACCCAAGAGTCTACAGAACCTCAGACCCATTTCTCTGACATCGTGCATGGGTAAACTATTTGAAAAAGTTATTCAAACACGACTGGGTTCTTACATTGAGACACACCGACTCTTCCCCAACTCAATGTTTGGCTTTAGACCGCACGTGGCAGCACAGGGCGTTTTCCTGCTATTCAAGGAAAAAGCGCTCAATCCACCTAATGGGAGCACGGACAGGCTTCTCGTAACCTTGGACCTCCAAAAAGATTTTGACTCGATATCTCACGAAGCAATACTTGAGGAGCTACGTAACATTGAATGTGAAAAAAAAACGCAAAACTACATCACGTCTTTTTTAACGAATCGCATGGCTACAATTGGCACCAGCCAATTGTAGCCAGCCAAATATTAACGCCAATACCCAACCGCGGCACACCACAAGGCTCGATTTTATCCCCTCTACTTTTCAATGTAGGGATGCGCAAGCTTGCCTTCTCGTTAGAGGAGGATCACGAGCTAGGTAAAGCAATATACGCGGATGATATAACGTTATGTGCTTCCAAATGCTCCATTGGCAAAAACAGGATATCCTGCAGAGAGCAATTGACAAGGTCGAATGGTTCGCCATAAATGCTGGCATGCGTTGCGCACCAAAAAAATCAGAATTTATCAGATTAAAAGCCAAATATTCTAGAAACGCGGAACGCCCCCAAATAGACCGCAAATTTCATGGCGAACCTATCAGAGAAGTTCAAAAGCTAAGAATCCTCGGCCTGTGGGTGCAAAACAACGGCAGAGTAGATCACACGATCGCAACACTCCGAAAAACGACGACAAACGTAGTTCGCATGATACATAGGGTCACGCGAAAACGACAAGGCTTCAGGGAAGAGGAAACCTCGCGCCTTGTAGAAGCTTTTATAATAAGTAGAATAACATACAGTCTACCCTTTCAAAAACTAACCAATACCGAAACAACAAATATTGACGCAATGATACGAACAGCGTACAAAGTTGCGATTGGACTTCCCAGCAATGCCAGCACCAAAAAAGTTGAGGCGCTAGGAATTTATAATAGCTACGAAGAACTCGCGTCCGCTGTGCTAATATCGCAAAGGGAAAGATTAAATTTTACAGAACAAGGCAGAGCTTTGCTCAAGCAGGTTGGCTACCCTTTAAGACCGCAGCACGCCGGCGAGGAGACATACTTATTACCGAACACCATCAGGGCCCAAATCATGGCATCCCCCATCCCCAAGAATATGAGCGCGAAGTATCACCCAGACAGACGGCAAGCCAGGGCTCGAACACTACAGAAGCATTATGGGGATAACCCAACAGTCTTTTACACTGACGCCTGCAAACTGCACGACAACCGTTACACCATTGTTGCAACAAGCGGAGCCACAACCGTGGCGGCTTCTATAAAAATTACAACAGTCAGTACGGCCGAAACGGCGGCGGTTGCTATGGCGATCAGATGTGCAGAACAAAAGGGACATTCGGCCCTTGTAATTACCGACTCTCAATCGACCTGCCGTATGTTTCAGGCTGGGACAATACCAAGGACGGCAATAAGAATCCTAGGTGAACAACTCTTCAATTCACATGCAATACTTTGGTGCCCTGCGCATGCAAGACTTGAAGGCAACGAAAGGGCCGACCGGCTTGCTCGCGAATTAAGCATCCGAGCACCGGTCGCAACCCTCGAGGAACCCCCAACAACTCCACGCGACATCCTCGAGAATCAAAGAGGAGAACGGCACAAATACAGTTATCCCCATCCGGATCTTACCGGAGAACAGGCGCGAGATTGGCGTCGAGTGCAAACTAACACTTACCCTCACTTACAAAGACAAACTCACGTACACCCCACAATGTACGCGCGCAGCTGTCTGTGGTGTGGAGAACGGCCAACTATCGCCCACATTACGTGGGAATGCCAATCGCGGCCCCCAAACGTCAATTCTCTCCTTTTGGGGTCACAGCCTCGATCAAGGCAGTGGGAGAGCTGGCTTGCCAGCAAGGATCGGGAGAGCCAGCTGGCTCTGCTAGACCAAGCCCAGCGAGCCGCAAAGGCCAGTGGAGCCCTGGACTGAGGACCCCACCCACTTGCCAAGAAACGTTACATAGGCAATAAATGTTTTTGCAACTACTGCGGCTTAACGCCTCAACGCCGCCCGTGAGGCGGCGTCGAGGCAAGCCCTTGACGCCCCTTCATGGGAGGCCTAGGCCCGGCCACTTAAACCTGCTGGTTTCCCTTAATAAAGTTTATTCCTCCTACTACTGCTGCGCATACCCGCTTACCGAGCCCCGTGGTACACGTGTATGTGCCACACATGTCTGGAGAAGAGGGTTTCACGACGTATGCGACAAGATTATCACTTTAATTATCTCACTTTATTCCCTTTAATCCGCTATCTTATCAGGAGGAGTGGCAATGGTTGCGTTAGCCAGCCATCCATATTGCTCTCGGATTGAAAAGTTGCTTTTTCAGAGAGAAGGTAAAACGAAGTGTGTTTGTTGCCTCGGTAGGGGTGCATGCGCGGTTTTTATCTCTTGCCTGATTGTTTCTTTTTATTATCAAGTGTTGACATTTTTTCCTTCAGTGATGACGTACGTTTTATATATATGAGGGGGTTGTTGTCAAAATAAACTCAGTTGCTAGTAGCGCCGCGTCCTGTATTCTTCATAAGTCTCCGTTTCCTTTAGCGATTCACCATCATGACTGTTTTACCTAGTTGTTAATCACTTTAACATGCTGACAGACTTATTGTTTTCATTCTTACATTGTTAAAATGCGTCCAAATACTGTCATTACGTATCGTTCTTCGGTCCTGTGCACAACTTCAGCTCAACCAGCACTTCATATTATTCTGGTAGCCTGGGCACTGAGGCCTCCAGACAACGTTTACGCGTACAAAGTAAATGAAATATCGCTCTTCAACTCTAACGTGTGAAGTTTTCGTCTGTCTGGTCCCTAATGATTTTAAATCAACATGAAATTGTTTGTTTGTTTTTTCAAGGATGTGCGCTCAGCGTTTTTAAGCAAGGAATGGCGCGTGTGTTTTACAATGTTCTTCAGAAAAAAGCCACTCGTGCAGTATGCAAGGCTAAACGAAAGACACGAGCATTGCGTGAAGACAAGCTGTGCGGAGGTTATGACAACCTACTATGTACAATCTACGCATGTTCATAACTTTTCTGACTGCAGATAAGACCGGAAGAGACCCAGCTCGGTTATACAAAGACTCCACCGCTGACATTAGAGGCCGTGGCGCGTCCATGCTTCTACGGGCACAAGTCTTACATCATTGTTGGTGGCCTGGGGGGTTTTGGCCTCGAGCTGGCTGAGTGGATGATCTCTCGCGGCTGCCGCAAGCTCCTTCTTGTCTCAAGGACTGGAGTGCGGACTGGTTACCAGCGACTTTGTCTTCACCGTTGGAACAGTCTTGGTGCGGAAGTGATAGTGAGCAACGAGGACGTCTCCAGGGAGGAAGGTGCCCAGAAAGTACTCAACAACGCAGCGACCATGGGACCTGTAGGCGGCGTTTTTAACTTGGCCATGGTGAGTGAACTACGGAAGAAATAATTACCCTGTTTACCTGAGTGGGGGTGTTCCTCGAGGCATCCTCACCTCCAGTCTAATGATGATGCTTGCAGTTCATAGAAATTGGATTCCCGGAAATCTTTGGTGATGCCGGCACGCCAAAAACATGATTTCATCGTATGTCTGCGCGTTTGTTAACTGGTCACTGCAGATGATTTTTGGGGCGTAGGATTCATTACCGCACTTTTGAATCCGCGTTGTTAGTCTAACATGCTGCGGTTCACTGACTGCGCCCTTTGCATACCTTATCCAGCGAAGTTTTTCTCTCTTAATTGTAGAATCATTCAGTTATTGCAGCTAATGTAACATGTTGATGGAAGACACTGCATAGGAATGAGACACTGTAACATGCACCCATGAGCCCGCTTTTCTTGTCTTACTGTCTGTCTCCTCGGCTACTGAGAGAAACATTTCTGTTTAGGTACCACACGAACGACAAAGGCGACTAATCTGCCAGGCGCCAAGTAACCAGTAAGAAAGCTGGGTACCTACTATTTGCGAATAACTATGATGCGGTCCATTGATGTGGCCACATTGCAAAACACTCGTTTTCGTGTCATTTATTCGCACTCTTTCTATAATACTTTGATGCTACATGGCTGAGCCATAATGAACCATTATGGTGGAGCCTCAATACTTTGATGGCTTTATGAACGCCCACAACGTCACCGCGTTGGGAACACCCCGCGCCGACTACTCCGTCGTCACTGGTCCGTTCACCGCAAAATTTAATCGAGTTTTGAGGGACTGCCAGAGAAGATTCAGAAATCCAGACAGCACCTAATAACTTCGACTGGGGTTTGCAGAGCAAGAGCCTTCTTCAGTAACCGTACTTATACGAGCTTCGTAATCGTGTTCGATTGCTCGACTGATGTCATCGATGGCGTGGACTTCTTAACGCTTTTAAATGCATTGATTGCAACTGAAATTATCAGCTTTGTAAGCCACCTGGCGAAAAAATACTGTTTTTCCGCTACAACTTATATCGAGCATCTGCTCTACATATGCTGCCCACCTGGTAGACTCATAAAAGTACCATCAAAACAATTTTTAAATGATAAATTATGAAATGCTATTTCATACATTATTACTATAAAATGATAAAGTAAAAAAGTTGGTCACTGATCAGTTTTGATTAGATACTGTGAGCACAGATTATTTCAACTTTAGGAGTACAATGATTATGCGCATATCAGGTTCTTCAAACAAGTTGCTTACATTTAACACAGGAAGTTTGGACCTGAAAGGGCTAAACCAACACGGTGCCGTCCACGAGTTAAGAACCAAGTCCATAACGTTATCAGCAGACAAAGCTAGACCGCTGGATACGGATCTACGTCACCGTGCCGTTAACGTGTTCGATGATCATGTCACTGTTCTGCCTCGCTCTAACGTCATAATTCCCATTGGCACCGAAACAATACGAGATATAGAAGGTACCATCGAGAGTGGTCAACACCTTCTGGTCGACCGGGAAAGTTGCGTCAATTCAATTCAGTTCAATTTTATTTACCAGAAAAACAATCTGGGCGGACACCTGGGCAGAAAGCTGTCGCAGCATCTTGACGAATCATTCGCAAGAAGAATCGTTCGTTGACATAAAGGAAAGGCAAATGTGACGCTGACGAACTTAAGTCACGAATACTAACATCTCAGGCTGGCACAAGAGTAATAATAAACCCTGCTGGGGTTTGGTGTGCGAAACCCAGGACATGATTATGAGGCACAACGTAGTAGTGAACTGCGGATTTGGGGCACAACTATCGCATATGTAGAAGACATAGTGGCGATCCGCAATGAGGTCGCTTTCTCGACTTTTACCGAAGCTGCAAACACAGCTCAAAAAATCACACCATCTCCCGCTAAAGGAGACCTGAGGCGATGCGAAGCAGCGATTGGCATGTAGAGCCCGCGTTTCAGAGGGCGAGTGGAGAGGCGAGGAGAGAGAGAGGCAAAGGGGAGAGGAGAAGTGGGGGGGTGATTCTTAAAAGGAAGAAGGAAATGAAAATGAAAATTGGGTGTAGAGTGCACGATAACTGTCTCTCAAGTGAGGACACCTCAACCGATACACTCACGGGGGACTGGGGATTGAAGGGACAGTGAGAGTGATGAGAGATGGTAAAAGAAGAACAAAAATCAAAGGTATGAGTGGAAATAAAAGAAGAAAAAAAAAGGTGAGGGGGGTGCAGGAGAACGGGCGTCCAAGTCACCGTGGTGAGAGGCTAGAAATGGAGGGGAGAGAGGGGAATGGGAGAGTGGAAGTGGTGAGTGGAGGGGAGGGGAGAGAGGGAAAGTGGCGAGGGTAAGTGGAGATGGGGAGAGGGACGGTGGAGAGAGGGAAAGCAGAGAGGGTGAGGGGAAGGGGAGAGGGATAGTGGAGAGGGCTTGTGCATGCGCATTAAGGGCGGTCACGCCGCCCACCACCACCCCCGGATTGAACTCCGCTATAAGATGCTTCACATCTAATAACATATCCAAGATTTGACATCAATCAAAGCCGTCCCACTTCCAAAAGGAACAACTTCGAATGCACACTGCTAACTTCGAGACCCTCTCCAGCAACGCAATGATTGTTCTTCGTCATCGTCAGCAGTTCGGCTAACACCGCTCGCTATGCATCGCAGCATAACAGAAAAAAAGTGCTCCATCACTCCTTCAGTGCCCCTACCGAGGTCGGATGCGAGATGGGAAGTTATAAAGTGACAAGTCGACGAAATCCTGCTCGACAAAACCACACAGCCGGTAAACAGTCCGCGGGCTTCAGCAGTAGCCTTAGTGAAAAAGAAAGACGGGACTCTGCGCTTGGGCGTTCATTTCTATGGCCTTAATAAGATCTCGAAGAAGGAGGTATACGCTTTCCCGTGGACGTACCTCACCCGAGATCGACTCTGCATCAATACATTTCTCGTCGACAGGTTTCGAGGCGGGCTGCTGGCATAATGAAGTCAACGAGAGACTGAGATAAGACTCTCTTTCTAAGACCTGACGGCCTGTTCGAGTTTCAGCGCGTGCCCTTTGGGCTTTCCACGGCGGCGGCCACATTTCAACACTCTATCGACGTGATACTAGTAGACCTGAAGTGGCAGGCTTCTCTACATACCTGGATGACGGCGTCGTCTTAGTCCGAAGAGATTGATTAGCACCTCCGACGCTTTAAAATGCTCTTCGAGGAATCCAACCATCGGGACTTAGCGTGAAAGCTGAGAAGTGGCGCTTCGCCTACGAAGAACTGCTGTTCCTGCGCCACATCATCAGTAAGTACAGAGTTAATTTTGACCCGCGAAAGAGTGTTGCCATCACCTATTTCCCAGAGCTCATCGACAAAAAGGCAGTGCGAAGATTTTTTTTGTCTGTGCGCCTTTACAGGCGGTTTCTCAAGGACTTTCCTGCATCGCAGAGCCACTTGCTTATCTTACTAAACCGGACGTCGAGTTCAAGTGGAAAACGTCGAATGTGAAGTCATTCCAGTAAGAGAAGTGCGCTTGCAGTCACCGCCAATACTCGCGGAATATGATGAAGGGGCAATACAGAAATGCACACCGGCACATGCTGCAGAACACTCATCGCCGCGCTTGTGCACAGGACGGACGGATTACACAGGGTGATCGCTTGCGCTGGCCGGTTACTCTCGAAGGCAGAAGATAATTATTAAACGAAAAAAAGGGCGCCCTTGCCATCACTTGAGCTGTAACCGAGTCTCGTCCCGTCAAATACAGCAGGCCATTTAAAATACGCCAGGTCCTGCGCAGAAACGGCAACACAGTACGAGTGAAAGTTAGAAGAGCCGGCATTTCTAGAGCCCGTTGTAAACTCTCTTGTGGTTACTAATACAAGTACACTAGCAACGTACCCACTGCGCCATAAATAAAATTTTTTTTGAAGTTGGCAAGCACCCACCACGACATTATTCGTCATCGTGCGGAGAAGCGAGGTACCATCTGTAAGGTATTATGTGTACTTTGATATGACGGTTGATGACGATGACGAATTATGGCTGAGCCCTTTGTAATGTGTTGGAAGCTTTAAACGACGCACTAGGTACGTAATTCGAATTCGAGTTACGCCCGGTCATTATTTAACTCTCCCACCTCGCTTTATAACACGCGATAACGTGAGAAAGAGAGAGACAGAGAGATGGAATTAACTTTATTGAGACCCTCAGCAAATGGATCATAGAAGCCTTATGGGCTTCCTTGGCAACCAGTAGAAGTGCACTTGGGAGGAACCCACTACGCTATAAATCATATAATTTTTTTGAAGTTGGGAAGCAGCTACTATGCAATTTTTCGTCATTCTGCGGAGAACCGTGATACCCGCTAAACACATGTAAGGTATTATGTGTACTTTGTTGATGCTGTGGCTGAAGACGATGAAGTGCCCTTTGTAATGGGTTGGAAACATTCAACAACCCACTCGTTGCGCAATTCGCATTGTGTGACGCCTGGCTAGAGAATTCGCGTTGTGTGACGCCTGGGTGTTATTTTTCTCTTCTATCACACTACATTACATATGTTAATGTGTTTCCTTCCCGACAATCATGCCGGTATAGGGTCTTTTTGCAAAGCAGTTTCAAGCACCGGCACGGCTCTTAGGTAGAATACTGGGCTCCCGCGCAGGGAAGCCAGGTTCAAACCTCGTTCTAACCCGGATATTTTTTCTTTAGTGTTATTTTTATTTCGCGCGATAGTGGTTACGGACACCGGCGGCGGCTGCAGCGGCGGCGGACAACTACGGCGCCGAAAATGGCCCTTGTTAAGATCTCAAAACAGCTTTCGCTGTCAAACGTTGGTGACCACCTCATTTGCCACCTTGCCCTATAACTCTGGACCAAAGCATTGTGATAACGACTTTCTCTTCCGCGCCCCCATTGGCCTACCGACACGAAGTGATCAGGGCGTCGGTAGGTTCCTCGGAATTTGAGAGCGTGCGCTTGGGCCGCACTGCAACGGACCGACCCAGACCTGAGAAGCCTTGGAAGGCAAGGCTGCCGCCGTAGCTAAGGTATTTAGGAGAGGATTGGCATCATTTGTTTCGCGAAACGGCGTTCTCGTGAAGGGCATTTCGTCAGTTCAAGCCCACTACCTTTTTCCTGTGCCTTAAGTAATGCGACCAGTCGTACTGCGGGCTTGCAAGACAATCCGACCGTTGCACACCTCGGTTTCTCGAGCGCTAGCGAGGATACAAAAAAGGGAGCCAGCTCCACTACTGTGTAACACAGGAATTCGTAGCATGGTCACCCAGTGATTGCCGTTGCACTCTTGTTATTGTTTCGTTGCTATTGTTATTGGCGCTAGCACTGTTGTTATTGCAGTGTGAGTGTTAATGTATCGTGAGGTTTTAATGTTATTTGCTTAGCGGTAACGTGCAATCACGATTAAGTGTTGTTATACTACGGTTGTGTTGTTGCGCACGGCATAGGCGGTTGCGTTGTTCTGGCGCATTTGACACCGCGCGGCAGCTACCTTTTCACGCACCTTGCTTGAATTAGTCTGGCGCTGTAGACCTTTCACTTGCGCTTGCTTTACTCTGAGTATAGGATCAGCTTGCCTGCACCGACAAGCTGCAGCGGTCTGAGCTTTAACGATACTGGGGTTTTGTAGTCGTCACTTATGTTCTTCTGCTGCTCGCTCGGCCTTCACATGGAGAGGCACTGGTTCTTGCCGCTTGGCTTGTCGCTCTTATCGAGCGATGGCTGGTCGCGGAGGCTTCACCTCGGTATTTGCCCGGTGTCGACGCTGTCTCGCATGAGTCAGCCCTCGCTGACGCTCGATGTGCTCGAGCACGGCTGGATCCATGTGGAGAGTTTAGGTGGAGAAACGACGAGCGGTTTATAAAGGTTGCGTGCAGGTGCGGTTGCAACACGGCGTGCACTGATTGGCCGCCGGATGTGTGCCGGTGGGAGGAACCATGGCGCACTTGGCGAGGTGGCGGCGCCCTCTCCTGTTCGACGCCGGAGTCAGTCGCATGTTTCCGAAACGTTTTAGCAATTTTAAGTTATTTATAGCGATTATTTGTTCATTATGTCTGTTAATTGTGTTACTTAAGACCGTCTTCATTCATTTTAACGTGGTTTTGAGCATTGATAGCCTTGTTATGGCCTGTATTGAGCGTTTTACTGTGAGCGTGACCACGCCACATGAGATGTATGGATGGACGACAAGCCGGGACCCTCAACTGCTGCGCACTTAAAAGTATTGCTGGCGGAGGCTAAGCGCCGACGTCGCTCGTTAAGGAAAGTTATGCTGAGACTGCTCGTGATGCAGGGCACTGCAGACAAGGCCATCCGGGCTCCTACAACCGAGCTAACTACCGCATCGATCGCTCCAGCCACGGGCGTACCCAGCCCGCCCCCCCCCCCCACAATTTTTCTATTTTACGTTTGTATATATAGGCGCGCACCTACAAACGCACGCACGAACATACATAAAGTACTGTTGAACCCTGCCCACCCCCCCCCCCCAAAAAAAAAGAATTCTGGTGGCGCTACTGGCTCCAGCAGATCGAAGTAGACTTACTAAGGCCATTTTCACTGTCGATGTCACAGAATGAGTGCATCATCACGGCCACGGGCTGTGCGACCTGCAACGCCGAAACGAAAGACCCGCCAAAAGGTAGTGCGAACAAGGTAGGTAAATTCTTCTTTGAAAACATCCTGCTACCTCACGGTGTTACAGGATTGTTATCACCGAAAAATGTACCACTGTCAGTGCTAGGCTAACGCTGCTGATTCTGAAATACAACCAGACAAGTGACCGAAGGACAAGTGCCTACCAACCACGCACAAATGTCTTGGGTGGTAACACCAACTCACGCTGACATGCTTGCAATGATCACCGACGTCGAACACAAGACGTGAGATGGCATGCTTCCGTATTTCACCTTCGCTTACTACTCGGTCTTGTAAGAAACAACGCACACGGCGCTGCTAAAGCTGGTCTGCGCAGAGAGAACGGCAACGACGGTTGATACCATGCTACCGATCCTCACGGACGAGGACAGTCGGGACGTCACAGACTACATGGAGCATCCCTAATAATCCAGACAACTCATCCGTCTACGCAGCAGGAACCAGCAGACGACTGACAACCGGCGTTACAAACTTCTACGACGTTTCGTAGAATACTAGCCGGCGGCTTTGTTTGGATCTGGACGCAAATGCGCCGACGTGGGCTCAGCGAAACACTTCATCGGCGATACTTCGGGCCATACAAGTTACTTCGGTGTCTCGGCACACGAGACCACATTACTCAAGACAACATTACGAGCTCTCAGCGTGCCCCGCACTAGCTCCAGTTCATGTAGTGCGCGTTAAACCGCTTTGTGCGTGTTAACGACCCTGAGGCCTTTAGTTTTCCCTTGCTTTATTCATATCGCAAATGCGGATATTGGACGCTGGTGCAAGGGTCGGTCGGTAGCTGCTCAATCAACGGCTAAATGCATGGAACCCGAGCACAAGCGGCGTGCACGAGCAATTCACAGTAGAGACAGACCCACTAGGTGGTGCTTGTGAGGATGCCCGACTGTAGCGTTGCTCTTCACTGAATATTCGTTGCTCTTTTTATGCGCACTTTCTTCGTTTCTATATATGATCTATTTTCAGCTTCGGAATGGCGCTTCTTCGGTGCGGGGGGAGGAGAGAAAGGGGGAATAGCACTAACAAGTGCTCCTCTTTTGCCTCACTGTTGTGAACGGCTTTCATGGTTGAAACGGACACGTGTTGTTGTACGGCGCACTGCATTCAGGCGTAGCCTGAATGCATTGCGTCTACTAAATCCAGGCGTAGCCTGGAAGCAGTAGAAGAATTTTTACTGTTTTCCAATTCTCCGACGAGACTGTGCGAGCGACGTGCGTCATGTAGTTAATTCTGGATCTAACTAGAGCGCAAGCGATAACGCTAGAATGTACGATCGTGCTTGCCGGACGATCGGATTACCGACGACCGACGATTGCGCTCGTCTCGCAGTCGTAGCACTGTTAGCGTCACTTCATTATCTGGGAAGGGGTTTGCGCGAGCGATTTTGATCTTTGTCGCTTTGAATTCCTGCTTTTCACCGCCACAACGACGTCACAACATTTAGACATCTACCTAAGCAGTGCCAGCTTGTCAGTTATGTAATTCCTTACTCACATCTTTAGGCATTAGTCCTGGTAAATAGCATGTTACTGAAACGACTGCGTAGGTTATGTGACGTTTTGACATAAGATATATTTCGTTAAGCGAGAGTCAAGTGCAACGTGCCATATCATTTGAGTGTGAATTTTGAACTAGAGTGTTCGCTTCTAAGCTAACACTGCATTTGGACTCATTTGCCGTTCTTCAGTTCTTCACCTCGTTCTCTCTAAACTATTTCTTCGTAGGTGCTTCACGATGCCCTCATTGAGAACCAGACGGCGGAGACGTACGAAGAAGTGTGTAAGCCTAAAGTGCTCGTCACCCAGCGCCTCGACGAAGTGTCGCGGGAACGATGCCCCTGCTTGGACCACTTTGTCGTCTTCTCTTCTATCGCTTCTGGCCGAGGCAACGCCGGTCAGACAAACTACGCTTACGCAAACTCTGTCATGGAGCGTGTGTGTGAGCGTCGTGTCGAAGACGGACTCCCCGGTAAGTAAGCATTTTACCGGCAAGTAAGCTTACCGGTAAGCATTCCCCAGTAAGTAAGCACCCACTGTTCGTTGCAGAATACACTGCATAGACGAATACTTCCACGCACGTGTACATTGCTTCTGTTGTTGTGATGGTAGATTTTCACCAGCTTACAGATGGAAACAATGCTATTGCTGGAAGCAAGACGAGCCTTCACACATCAAAAGCTTGTGAATGTTTTCGCCGGTAATAACCATGGTGCAAGCGCGATAGCTGCGCGCATTCTCGAAGTATCCCTAGCACCAGGGATCGCGCTGCGTCCACGAGGGCGAAGTTAAGACGAACTGATGTTTATCAGCAATAGACAAGATTTCGACGACCGATCACACTGCTTTCTATGGCCTCAACAAACATGAAAAGTGACCTTCGGCGTCCGTTAGCCTCGGGGTCAACAAGAAGTGATGAAAAAAAAAATTCAGCATGCGATGACATCATCATGACGTCACAGATCACCAATATTTATGGCACCATCGTCGCGCCGCCTTACTTGACGTCATCGTTACGCCACCTAACGTTACGTCACACTATCACGTCATGAAACCACGAAGTCGCTTTGTGGAACGTGGGCTGATCTCCGAGCTAGTGCCAGGGGCCGGACAGTTCAGCCAGTTTCGGAATTAGAAGATCTTGGGACCTTGGCTTCGCAGATCATCACCTCAGAAAGCCAATCAAGCCTTCCTGTAGTTTTGAAGTCAACAGAATTATGCGACCGCCTTTGATATGCGACTTTGCGTGTGTTGTGAAATATTTTGTGCACTGATGGTTCTCTCTTCTTTTCTCTCTCTATACCTCCTTTACCCCCTATTTCCATCCCCATGTGCAGGGTAGGAAACTGGACGCAGTATAGCTAATCTTCCTGCCTCTCCTGTATTTCTTGTCTCGATCTCTCAGTATGAGAAATGAAGCGTCCCCATTACACTAGTAACAAGCGAAAATTCAGTAACCTTTGCATATGCGGCTTTGTCTTTTCAGACTAAATAACAATAAAGCCCAGTGATATCCAGTTGTGCGCAAAAATAGAACGTGCGCTGGGCTTCTTTATTTTAACATCCGATATATTTATGTAGTCGCTCGCTTCGTTGCCCCAACGGGTGACGCATTCGCTCTTATCGTTCCTGTTGTCATTCTCTTTGTTAGCTCCTGTCGCTTTCACTGTGTGCACGTGGGCGATTCTTTATTTTTTTCTGATCCTCAAACGTTTTTCTTTCTGGGCCCGCGAACCAACCTCATTCTTGCCTAGGTTGATTCTCGGGCACAGAAACAATAACTTTTGAGCATCAGAATATCCTGAAAGCTGTCAACGACAGCTGGGAAAGTGGGACCGTTCCAGCAATCGGGAAACACGCTGAGCGCGTCATGATTCCTGCCAAACAAATACATTGGGAAGAGAAAATATGCCACCCATATCCCTCACATCATGCGCCGGTAAACTGTATGAGCATATGGTCCTTAACAGACTAACTGCATACTTAGAAAAAAGCCGATACTTGCCTTACACCATCTATGGATTCCGTCACTATTTATCAGCGCAAGACATCTTATTACAGCTGAAGGAGGACGTCATCGATCATCTAGGCAAGCACAGCAAGAGCGCAGTCTTGGCATTGGATTTTTCTCGCCACTCCTTTTTGACATAGCCATGATGAAACTGCCGAACATACTGAAATAAATAGAGGGGATAATACACGCCCTCTATGCAGATGACCTATCCATCTGGACAACTGGTGGCTCTCCAGGAACGCAACAGGACGCACTTCAAGAGGTGGTGGATCGCACTGAAAACTACCTCAATGCTTGTGGGATCACGTGCGCGCCAGAAAAATTGGAGCTTCTTGTACTAATAGATAGAAAAAGAGGGTGACCGCCAACAGGTGAAATACCAGAACAAACGCTTTGGTTGAATGGAGTGCAAATACCTAAAGTAGATTCGCTCAGAGTCCATGGTCTGCACATCCACAAAGAAGATTGGGCACAGCCACCTTACCGAATCTTCAAGCAACAGTCACGGAAGTCACGCACTTGTTACGATGGCTATCGAACAAAAGGCACGGTTTGAAAGAGAACTGCACAATAAAAATCATTGACGCGCTCATCATCAGTAGAATTACTTATCGACCCCTTATGTAAACCTCAAGAACGCAGAAATTGAAAAACTGAATACCCTCATATGAAAGGCCATCAAGACTGCCATAGAGATCTCTGAACGTGCTACCACACAGCGACTACTACGCTTAGGTCTCCACAACACCTGGGAGGAGCTCGTGGAAGCACACAAAGTCAACCAACTCGAAGGACTTAGACTAACTGAAACAAGACAGGTGACTACTTCGAAGATTTGATTATCCTGAAGCTATGCATCAACGTGATGAGGAAAAGATTATCCCAGGAACAATTCGACTAGTACATCTCGGTAGCTCGCATCCTACAAAATATGCATCCTACCTACCATCTCGGAAGAAAAAATCCAGAATACAGAACCCCGACAAGACCACGGCCGACATCCGGACACAAGATACACCGATGCAGCAAAATATTCAGGAATCCCAGCCTATGACGTGAGCATAGTCGACAGCAAAAGAAAAGAGAGAACAGCAGCTAGCATCTTAACTACACAAATTGATACGGCATAAGAAACAGTCATAGCCCTGGTCATCTCAACTTGTGCTGAAGAAGCAATAACACTAACCGATTCACAAGCAGCTTGTCGAAATTTTTAGAAAGGAAGAATTTGCAGGCAAGGCTTACAAGTTTTCACAGATACAGCAAATAAGAACCTACCAGAAACGTACATCTTTTGGACTCCGGGTCACGAGTCCCTGATGGGAAATGAGGCAGCCGACGCTTCCGCCCGAGCTCATGTTCACCGGGCCTTCCCACAGGACGCACTAAGGAGGAAGGATGATGTACCCAAAAAGTACAGCGACATCTTACAGCACTACAGGCTAGGCCGAAGAGCTTATCTGCCAGCTCACCCCAGTCCAACTAGGGAAGAGGCAGTAACCCTCAGGAAATTGCAAAAACTTACGTTAACGGTATATTACGTCACCGCATCTCACCGACTAAGTCCTCGTACCTGCAAGTACTCTGAAGTCCCGGACACTATGCCATATGGTATGGGGATGCGTACAAAACCCTAGCACGGCTACACTAACCGAAGAGCAGTGGGCGGCCAAGCTATCAGACCCAGACCTGAAGAATCAGCGAAGCCTCGTTCAACGGGCACAAGAGATGGCGAAGGCCCGCGGCTACCTGGAATAAGGAGGCCGCTCACCTTTGGTGCACACTGCGCTTGCTCAAAATCAAAGTTTATTCTCTCTCGCTCTCTCTGTGCCCGCGAACGTGCCAACAGTTTCCGATAAACTGAGGAAAGGGCACAAGGCGTGCTGAGCGATTGTGTGGTGTGAGACTTCGAAGAGGAACAGCAAGGCGGAATGTTTCCGCTTCCTAGCAAACGCTAGGTAAGCACCATTTAGGTCGTTACGAAGAAGCAAACACTATCCTTATCAGACAGTTGTAGGACGAAATGAAAGTTCTTCCGCGCTTGCCTTCTAGTGAACATAATTTTTCAGTTTGGAGTAGCGCATTTTTCAGTGGTCTTGTAAGAAACTGAAGCTACTTGTTGACATGATTCACTATTCGGTTGATGTAATAGCTGACGCGCAGACGGAAACGCCGCTTCAATATTGGTTAGCAGTCGCTCTTCACTTTTTACACAAAAACAAAACTTGCAATTTATGTTTGCTGAATTCGCCTAAATGATCGCTCCAAAAAATGGTTTGGCCAGACATCATTGTACAGACCAGTTTTTGAGGTGAGTTCACATCTTTGAATATTTATGAACGGCGCAGAAAAATTAGTGTTACATTGTCGTCGACGTTTCGTTTTTTTTTAATTACAGCAAGCTCGAGCCACCTCGGTGGCGGCGTCGCTTTTCAATGTGCGCCTAAAATGGCAGGGTTTTTTTGTCCCTCTTCGTACTCTCACTTTCATTTTCGCTTCCACCTGTTATTTGTTTACGCTCGATATGGTATTTCGCCTGTTTCACGATGTGTCGTATGGCGGAACTCTAAAAGAGAATACTTCGCGATGCTGACATGGTAGCAAATGTACCATGGCTACCGCTTCTCTTCGGATCACTTCACAGTAATGATTTGTCTCAATCCGGCCAAGACACTCACTGTGTCACCCGGTTGTTCCGACCGTTGGAATGGAAGAATGGTCCCTGAGCGATGAAGCTACCGTAGTCCATGCGTAATTCACGTGCGATATATAAACCTGCAGGATGTCAGTGACGTTAGATTTTGGACCCACCTTCTTAACATGTAAATGCTTAACGTTGGTACGTTCCAAAACGTGGTTTAAATCTTCCTCCATATTTCAGTTGTCCTCTAGAGCGGAAGCCACTGCTGCGGCAACTCACGACTACCTCGACCAAGAAAGCCCTATATTTGTCACTTATGCTTCAAACAGAGCGCAGCGAATCTCAGGATAGGAAATAAAACAAAAAACTTGGACGACGCCTGAGCTTCGCTTTCAACACTAGAACGCGATACCGTAATTGGACCGTCTTGTATCTCTGTCCCAATCGCAAGCAAGCCTGACTTCCCTTATCGGTGGTTACTTAAGCCGTGCCGCAAGAAAAGCCAAAGTGCGGACGCCCTCCGGCTCCTATATCCATGCATGCGGTGCGACGAAACGTAGCGGCGCGATGCCGTTTAAAGCACAGTTCTTCAATCAGTTGTGTAAGCTGCGTTCCGAAACCCGGACATGCCGTTGGCCGATTCCGCGGGGGCTTGGAGATTGTTGCGCTATCTGGGCGCAGCTATAAGAAACACAAACACGCCGCTGCTCTATGCGCTGCCATCTTGTTAAGCAGTATGCGGCGGCGCTCACGGCTGTGCAACGTTGATAATATATGGGGTTTAACGTCCCAAAACCCCAGTATGATTATGAGGGACGCCGTAGTGGAGGGCTCCAGTAATTTCGACCACCTAGGGTTCTTTAACGTGCACCTAAACCTAAGAACACGGGTCTCAAACATTTTCGCCTCCATCGAAAATACAGGCTGTGCAACGTTAGATATAACGTTAATTAATCGTTAACAGAGGACGCTTACAATGTCCAGACCCCCGCAATTATAACCAATGTCGACTTCGGATTTTGATACACGGTGCCTATGGGAAGTTTCGCAACTAATATGTTTGAATACCTCTGGTGTAAAGCGCGCCCGTCGACCCTTTGCGCCAACTCGCGTTTGATAGCCAAGCCTCTGCCACATTGAAGCACTTCCGAGATATGTACACCACCAATGGTAAAGGGTGTATATAAATAGTTCACCGTTAGTATACTAGAGGATTTATGCGTGGTGGCCAAGCGGCTAAACGGTCGCGTTACGGAGACAGGGGTCGCAGGTTCGAATCCGCTATCCCACTCGAACCAAGGATTTTTTATTATTTCTTTATTTTCATCTGTCTCAATTTCTCCCTCACATCTTTTAACGCTGTCGTTTGGAAATGCATTACATACGGCCAACATATCAGATAAGTCTTGGAAAACTATTGTTAGCATTTCATTCAGAACGACTCAAGGAGCATCGTTTCGATCATCAGCTGCGCTGATGCGTTCGAATTCAGTCCGCTTTAGATTCTTTTAAAAATACTTCTGCATGTCTGGAAACGGCGCGTTTCTTAATAGTTCAGTGCATCACTCTCTCCATAGGTCAACCTGAAATGGCGCTCAATCATGAAGTGGCACTTCCTTCTGCAACATTAATTGTGTTTTAAAAAAGCATACAGTGTGCTACTTGCTTGTTGCATTTGAAATGTGTCATAAGTGCCTTGGCATTGCCGATGACTGAACAGAATGTCTATATTAATTTTTGTAAAAAAAGTCTCAAATGTGCTCGAGTAGAATTTCGTAATGTCCTGCTAGCAATGTTGTAGTCATGAATGAAGCTGCACTGGCCTTTCATGCATCACGAAAGAAATACAAGTATCGAGAAATCATTTTTATTCTAACTTGCTAAATATGCAACGGCACATTACTATGAGGTTTACCTTAAGTGGGATTTTTGACCTAGTGCTCTTCGCAATCTTTTTACTATTAACAAAATATGCGTCGTAATAAGAAATTGCTTCTGAATTTGTACCGTACACAGCAGAGGAACACAGCCTCTATAACAATTTTTAGATGCGAAGCATCTTATCGCGGAGCTCAAACGGTGTGCGGCGGGACCACCCTCACTGCGCATGCGAAAACTCTCTACACACCTCCTCTTCACTCCCCTTTCCCGCTTTCCACTCCCCCTCTCCACTCCTTCGTTTAGATAAAAGGCTCGCGTTAGGTAGTACACACGCTCAGTCACTGCGCTGGCTGCGCCAGTGTCATGAGTTCCAACATCAACGTCGGCACCAGTTGCAGTAATACCTTAACGCCTGCCGAGATCGCGGAGCTGCGAGTGGAGTAGCAGAAGGCTTGACGCGCCAAAGCACAACGTAAACGTCGGCAAGCGGACCCCTAGCTCCGGGCTAGGGAACCCCAGCGCAAACGGCAACGTCGGCGGGAAACTGCTACGAATGAAACGCTGGCTCGACACGCCGAACGCAATGGCAGCGTCAGCAAGCAAACCCCGCCGTACGCAACGCCGACGTCGAAGCCAAGCGTCCGCGTTGAACCAACGCGTCGGCTGCGGACAGACGACACGAGTCCAACGCCCGTGCAGTACACCTCGCTAGACAACTTCAGTGCCCGGTCTTCGACTTCAGTGCCCGGTCTTCGACACCCGTTTCCAGCGCGAACCCATCGACCGGAGCTTCGGGCACAGCTGCAACGTGTGCGACCGACTTTGGTTCAATAACAATCTGGCCGAGGTCCGCAGCATGCGCAACGAACGCCAGCGAAACGCAATCGTGCAAGTGCTCTGGCTGCGCATCCCCTAATGGTCCCGTTTAGCGGGAGATGGTGTACTTTTTTATATATACAAGGAACTGTAGAAAGCTGTATTATGTTTGTACAGCCGCAGTATAGAATGCATGTATTTTTACTCAACGCACAAGATAATCGGCTGTACGTTATTGTGTGGTGTTTTAAATACTGCCTTTGCGATACGAATAAAATCATTAAATAAACCACCGCTTTTTGATCACTCATATTTATGCAGAGACAAATCTACCGCACCCCATGAATCCAAACTGTTTCCAAGCAAATGCTTTGTGCATCTGTTCTGAGTGGGAGGGCTTTTTTTTTCAGTTTCCTCTGCGGCGCTCTGCCGTTTCGGCAGGGTTTTGGCAGGGGCCGGAACAACCGGTTTTGCCAGAACGGAAGCCTCCGAGACGAAGGGGCGTTTCGCGACCTTTCCGCTAGGGGAAGCGCGCATGCGCCTTAGCATCGCGAAAGAGGCGGATCCGCCACTTTGACGACGTCGGCGTCTCGCGATATCAAATTAAGTGTGCATCTAAACGATGTAATGGATTTCGTTGCCGGATTGACTATACAAAGTCCGCTGTGGAGGTGCTGTGCTTCCGGTGCTCGGCTGCTGACCCAAAAGTCGCGGTTTTGATCCTGGCCGAGGCGATCACATTGCGATGGAGGGAAAATACTAGAGACCCGTGTACTGCGCGATGCACGCGCAGGTTGGAGAACACCAGGTGGTCCAAGTTTCCGGAGCCCTCCACTACGGCGTGACTCACTATCATATCGTGCTTGTAGCACGTAGAACCCCACGAATTATTCTTATAAGACTTTACGAAACATTTTATTTGATTTGAATGAATATTCTGCCGTCGTTGCGGATGCGCCATCCGATCGGCAAAAACCTAGATTCGAAATAAAATGAAATAGAATTTACGCAATATATGTAATGGAAGGCTTACACGTTCTGTCACTTGTGCAGTGTTTGAGCTTCTCACATCTATCTATATATCTGTACAGCGTTGTACAGCCTGCTGAAGTTCGCTGTGCCTAACAGGTGGACACATTTGATTTATGCGAACCAGAAGTCAAACATAGAGAAATGGAGAGCGTTCAACCGAAACCGAACAGAAAAGGCATTGATACTGGTTAGACACTTGTCGGCATCAAAATGAAGAGTAGCCTGGACACGCAAACGAAGTACCCAGCCTCTGCTGGACAGCTCGATGACAGAGTTGCGGTTGCAGACATCTGTGACTTGTACTATAAAGCCAATTGATGCACTCGCCACCTAGTCCCGCTAGGTCGTTGAAAGCTTCAGCATCTGAGGTTCTTGTCGAAAACATAGCTCTGCACCGTGATTCTGTTCGGATGCCAATAAGCCGACGTGCCTTAATTCAAATATTCTTAGCCGATACCTCGCGCCACACACGATACCCCGACCTCTTTGCGCACTGGTCCATGAGGCCATACCTGACGGCGGTATAGCGCAATCAGCGCAGTGCGGTGTACGATACCGAGTCGTCCACATAATGTGCCTTAAGGTGTTCTGCGCGCGCTTGGAAAGCTTCTGTGTTTAAGTGCTGTTTGTTTTGTGGTGTTCTTCTAAACAAATACTTAGTTCGCTTGCATTATCTATGTTTCATCGGGCCGATGCTCCTTTTTGAGATTGCTCTGAAGCGCGTATACATTTTTCTCTACTGCCGGTGGCAAATTTATCACCGGCTAGCTAATACTATAAACCTTCAATGCGGCACCTGCCATGCCTTCATGTTTTAAAAGCTTTTCGAATGATATTGTTTATTCTAGTTTGAAAAAAGCGCGAAAAAACACAGCACACAGGCACGAGTTGCTGGTAGCACGTCGTCCTGTCTCTGCACCTTAACAGGTGTAGTAGCGTGCATTCTAACGCTTCACGAGTGCCAGCTAGTATTCACTGGCATGTGCAATGACGCGTGTACAGAAAAACGGGACGCATTTGACGGTGGATGAGATTACGATGACACAGGACTGCGCAAGGTACAAAGCCTTCGTACTCAGCCGAGTTGCTTGCAGGCAATAAGCAATGCACGCAACTCATTGCAAGGACATTTCTAATGCCTCAGCACTGTCTTTGGCTCGACTGACCCGGATATAATGTCCAGAGACCGTCCCTGGGATCCACTCTAGCTCACCTCGACATTAGCCTAGTGTCTGTTGAAAGCATTCTTACGAGTGGTCGACGCAAGACATCGCAGCTGAAGGCGACGGAAGCACTACTTTGGTTTTTGAAAGCAACGGAGGTGGTCAAGCCGCTGCGACAGTGATGTCGCGTATCACGCAAGAGTGACGAACTGTAACTGAGTGAATGAAATTTCAGTGTTATGCGCTGTCCTTCTCTCTCTTTCCTCTCTATATTTAAATATCTCCCGTCCCTCTGTCATGTGTAGGGTAGCAAACCATTTGTCCTAAACTGGTTAACCTCCCTCCCTTTCCTTATCTACCATTCCTACCTTACTTCGGTCGAATTCATGTTTCCTAAGTGTGGTATTGCCATACACGATGACGTGCACGTTGTGAGGTTGCGAACTCATACGAACATTATTTTTGTACCTACAGGATTGGCCATCCAGTGGGGTGCAATTGGTGACGTTGGTGTACTGCCACGATAACATGGGTGCAGACACAACAGTAGCTGGAATTGAGCAGCAGTCAATAAGGTCCTGCATGGCGGTGATGGACGCACTTCTCAGCCAAAAGCCATCCCGTTGTCTCGTCCTTCGTCAAGAGCAGCTTGTCTCGGACGGCAGACAGCAAGGATAAAGGCAATCTCGTTCAAAATGTGGCACACATCCTCGGTAAGTAGATTGAGGCGTTGTTTCCATTAAAACATTGTGCACGTTTTGCACCGACGGTAGCATTATGGTATTAGAACCTAGTTGGCTTAGCTTTGCCAAACTGTATTTTATTCCAATAAAATGCAGCACAGGTTGCCCTCAGCTGACAGCAAGATTGTTATTTAGGAGCATCATAAGAAAGCGACAGGGCCACAAGTAAACCATGTCTGGCCGGAAGAAACGGATAAGTTTATTTTCAAACTGCGCTTTGCTGTTATTCACAGGACACGAAGGAAAGTGTGCTCCAAATCTACTCCATAAAGAGGCAGGGAATTACCCTAAACAATGCAAAATTTACGTTGGCGTTACTTCATTGACGTAGACATATCAGTGAATAATTGCTTGATCCAGCTGTGTAACAGTCCCGAGCTTCTTCTTCGTTGTTTTTCGCTTAGAAACGCACCGTAGCTATACGCCGTATAGCCTTTGATGTACGCGAGATTCAACCTTTCATGGATAAAAAACACGCTATGAGGTCATTCACGTACCGCTCTCATTCATAATGATCAAGATAAAATCACTATATGATGCTGAAAGCCACGTGAGATTTTTGCCTTGCCTGTTTATCCATGTGTCAGTGAGAATGCAAAGATCGCCAATTCCGGGTAGCATTTCTGAATAGTTACGCCTTCAGTTATCATTGCTCATGCAAGTATGTGTGAAATTTCAGGCGCACTTCTTTTTTTCGTTGCCGTCGTCGTCGCCGTCAGATTGGCATTAAGTGCAAGGGCGGTAATATCACCGCGCGGTCGTATGCTCTATGTTCGAGGGAAAGCACGCGATGACACCTAACGATCGCGGGTCAAGGAAAGAGGAAACACGCCGACCGTCTTCTGTCGCGCGAAAGGCTGTCGAGATGTCCCAGAGGGTGGGCCGCGTGGCTTGGCAAGAAACTGCGTTCTTTGAGTGGCGTAGCGTGGTCGAGAGCGCCCCACCTCAATACGGATCAGCGGACGGCTCATATGTTTATACAGGCTCTGTTCTCACCAGTCAGTTTGCGTTGGAGTTACACGTGGCACTGTGGTTACTTCACTCCTTCCAGCGGCCATTTCCTTACGCCAAAGTTTTGATGAGTTACACCACGTCGAATGCTAAAGGTGTTATGTGCTAGCCTTGTGTCCTATAACATTCAAATTTGTTACTATCCCATTCATTACATCGCCCTTGTGGCGAAACTACTTTTCAAGGTGTGTGTGCTAGGACCGCATCAGGTCGCAGTTTTCACTTTGTCCTTGTGGCACAAAAGCATGCCCCCTCCTGTTCACTCATTGCATCTTTAAGTAAAATTCGGCCATTAGTCTTTCTCCACAAAGACACTGCTTGGCTTCTCCACATAGCATTCCAAGTAGGAAACTCCATTGAAATTTATTCGTTTCCTGGATATACAGTTTTCATTCAAGCATCTGTTCTTTCGTACTTCGGAATGGTAGATTGTCTTCCTGAGAACTCGAACTCACAGATTTTGCGATTAAGAAATGCAGGTTATTTCTTGCACCAGATAACTTCCTTCATTATATGTCAGACGAACTTCTATAAATTCTAAGACGTGCTAAGGATATGCTTCTGTGGGCTAATGCCACAGGGGCGAAGGAAAAAGACGGCTGAACCAGAATCCACGCGAGCACGGAATGCTAACCGTGGCTTCACGTGCCACAGCGTAGCGCCATCTTTATTTTCCTCTCGCGGTCGCGCGCTCTCCCGTTTTCTTGCCGCCCAAACGAGGGCGCAACAGACCCCCCCCCCCTCGGGTAGACTGGAAGTCGAAAGGTAACTGAATGCCGCTTCAACGCGAGGTCAGGCGTAGATGCGAGGCTTTCTATAGCAGTCTCCTGGTACTCTGGCTTTAGTCGGTCTAATCTGATTGCCTCTTCGAGGCCATTTTGTAGGACACTGCGGTTTTTCGAGGTGCGGTTACGGACATGGAATAGCCCGCCGTAGGCTGGGGTTAAAGGCGGCCGGACTCCGCCACGGCGCACGAAAACGTGTGTTGAAGTGGCCAGGTCAGGGTGGACGAATATTGTATTTTGAAGGGAAGATCGAGGTGTAGCGGGCGGGAGGTCCTAAATGCAGTTCAGGAGGCGTTGCAGGAATTGTTCCGGCTGCTCTGTTAACTGCGTTTGATGCAAAGAAGTCTCCAGGGAGCCTTAAAGAACAGCCAGACACCAGCTCTGCTACTGAGTACTATAGATCTGCCCTGATGACAGCCCGTGAACCCAGGAGCACCAGAGGCAAGGCATGAACCCATCTGTCACTATTGAGGTGGGTAGTCAGGGAAGTGTTCAGTTGACGGTGAAGGCGCTTCACCATGTCGTTGGAACAGGGATGACAGGCAGTGGTACAGCGATGTCTGGCTCCGAGGATGCGATTAAGGCAAGCAAACAGGGATGATTCGAATGGCGTCCACGATCTGTTGTCACAGTCAGGACAGCCAAAACGAGATACCCATGAAAAACATACGCCATTGGCTTGTGGTCGGTCGGAACGTAAAACGAGCATCCTTCCAGGAAATGCCGAAAGTGCTGTATCGCAGTGTGGATGGCCAGTAGCTCTCGGCCGAACATGTTGTAGCGGGTCTCAGGAGGAAGCAGTTTCCGAGAGTAAAAAGACAATGGTCTCCACCCGGACTTAGTGCACTACTGTAACACAGCGCCGACGGCCACGCTGGATGCGTCCACCATCAACCGGGTAGAGGCGTTACGCACGGATGAATAAGAAGCACGTCGTTCGGGACGGCTTCCTTGGAAGCAGTAAAAGCGGCCTGGGCTTCTGATGACCAATAAATGGCAGAAGACGGGCAGGCGGTTGACCAAAGGAGGTCAGTGAGAGGTTGAAGCAGCTGTGCACAAGCACAAGCCACAAAAGCGTAGCTGTTTCTGCGCAAGGAAATAACGAAGGAAGGTGTCCAGGGGAGGGAAGGGGTCCCTCAGAAGGGGTACCACATCTGCGACGACGAAATCCCACTGGAAATGCGGTGAAGGGCGAAGTCGAGGATGTAAGATCGGAGTCCGTACGTCGCTATAGACGAGGCGCTGGCAGCACGAACCGACTGCCTAGGTGACTTGGAATGATAAGCCTTAGTCGGGGGCACAGCGCTAATTTGTGCACCCGTATCTATAAGGAACTTGGCGCCCGATAACTGCTTTATTGTCATAAAAAGGCGACTGGGACGAGAAGCGAGACCACAGGCCACCGTCAGTTTTCCCGGTGCGTGTCCCGGCCACAAACAGACAGGTGTGCACTTCGTGGCTCGGTGTCGGAAACGCCTGTTGTACCAGCAGAGAGGTGGAGCGCTCGGACTCTGGGCTTGTCGTGAGCGTGGAAGAGGGCGGTGACTGGAACGAGGCGAACGTGTCTCCTGGAGGGGGCTCCGGAGTGCCGCATCTGAAGCGGCGAGTTTGTCGATGCGGGCCTCAAGGCGAAAAATTACTGTGTCTGAAGGCGGTAAGACAACCTTGACGAATGGGGCGGTTCCTTCTTGAACCCGATCGGTGGTGATGGAGGTTGACGTCTCCGGCTGCCGCGAGGACGAGGATGGGCTGAAACAGGCGTTGGAGAAAGTGCTCACCAAGCAATGCTGAGTTGGCGAGACGTCGCGCTCCCCGAGAAGCTGTCATATTCGGCGCAGCAGTTGGGAGGGGCGCCGGTCGCTAAGGTCCCCCTCTGCAAGGAGCTACTGCAGGCGGCTGCGTTCCGACGGTATGAATCGCTCCAACACCTTTGTCTTAAGGTGCTGATATGGCGTAGTGGCCGAGGGGTTGGAGAGCACGTCCGGGAGCTCGCTGGCAACACCAGGAAGAAGGATTGAGGCGACATGGTAGTAGCGCGTCGTTTCCGAGACAATGCGGTACCGTGAGAATTGTGCCTCAATCTGGTGAAACCAAACCCTGCGGGTGCTGCGGCCAGAATGAAGGGAGACGCATTTGCAACGTCGAGACGTCCCACCGACGTGAGCCTTGTTCAGTGGAGGGTACGTTGGGATCAGTCATTATCTTCGTCCTAGGTAACCACTTGTGCTCTTATGCCACAGGAGCGAAGGAAAGAGACGGCTGAACCAGAATCGACGCCAGGACGGAATGCGACCCGGGCTTCACGTGCCACAGCCTAGCACCATCTTTATGTTCCTCTCTTGCGGTAGCGCGCTCTCCCGTTTGCTTGCCGCCCAAACGAGGGTGCTACAACTCAAATGCATTAAGTAGTACTAAAAAACCCTAATTACGGAATGGCGAAGCTCGCTCCGTTATGCCGCGAGAACTAAGAATAAAATTAGTGAATTCTGGTCGAGCTTTAGTTGCTGTGCACTGGCTTGTCAGGCGCTGTAGGTTTCTACAACACTGATTGGAACTGTTATTCATAAAGAAGCACTACAGGTGCTCTATGATCAATTCCGCAAAAATGCAAAGGCTTATTGTTGAAAGTTTTGAAATTTTATCTTGTTACAAGTGGACCAATATGCCACCAAAATATTTTAAATTGATCAGACTTCGCGTTTTTGGACAAAAACTCTCCGAATGAAGCTTCTTCTGCAATTATTAGGTTATATTGGCCTAGATTTTTTTCAGAAAATAAAAATATGTTTTCTTACCGGGTTTCAAATGGATCATCGAATTTGTATAACTAATTAATGGCCGTTTCATATGTCCGAAAGTAGCCTCTTGCGCTTGACATAGGCTATGTCATTCCAAACGGATGACACCATAGGCGTGCGCAGGGTTCTTCTTCAGGGGGTGGGGGCGATGGTTCGTCGCAGCACCCCCCCTCCCAAGTACATCAATGTATGGCGCCGATATTGCGCCCCCCCCCCAGAGTCGCAGCGCTCCCTCCCTAATATGTCAATGTGTGGGGCTGACTTTGCACCCTCCCTCATAGGTGCCCCCCCCCGTGCGCACGCCTATGTGTGACACAGTTTCAGGTGTGGCCCCTCATATCCGCTACTGTAAACTCACGAAATGCGCAGCCAGTATACAACCGCACAAAATTATTTCAGTGAAGGCGGAAAGTTGGTCTAGTTAGTATCGGCATCATGGGGCGTGATTATTGGCATAAAATAGACGGGGAAGAGAAGGAACACGGGGCACACTTGGTTCCCTGTTTCTTCACGCCAGTATTCATGTCCAAAACTAATTCAATAAGGCAATGCTGATTGCATCTTCGGAACACGAGGCATAAGACCTAGCAAGCGAATAAATGCATGTCGACAATTTGCTGTTGACAAAAAATACGAGCACTTACAAAAGCAGGTCGTTGCGTGAAGCTTTGCTGGCTACAGAAATCGTAACGTAAGAAAGCATAATAAGAAAGGCTGGGCTATTTCTGTGGACTTTGCGACGTTCCTTTCATTGCCTCATCGTGGCTTCAAAAGTTTCGCAAGCTTTTCATCGCTCCCCGCACCGACTATGAGGCGTAAACAATTGTTATTTAAAGGACATCAGCAATGATCGGAACGCTGAAAAAAAAACGATATGTGTCACCGCTTACGGCCACAAATGCTCACTTCTTCTTTCCTAGGCATTAAAGACTCAACTGCGCTCAATCCGGGCATCACCCTTGGCGAGTTGGGCATCGACTCGCTTATGACTGTTGAAGTACGACAGCTGTCGGAGCGAGACTACGACGTTGCCCTGTCGATGCAAGAGATACGGCTGCTAAGTGTGGCCCAACTAAGAGAGATCAGTGAAGCCTGCACCGACCAAAAAGTTATACCAGAAAACTCCGACGCAGTTGAAGCAAACCACGGTAGGCAATGACCTTAGGGCTTTGTTGTCGCGATAGTAATGATTGTTTCAGACTTCACACGCACACATACCGCCTTACATGCACACGTAAGTACGTGCACAAAGATATACACAATCGTACAAAGCCGACCGTGAAAAAAGCTGGAGTACCAATTGATGTATTTCTAAATCATGTGCTAAATGCAGCACCACTACTGTGTAACCTGAGCAAGTGCGTAGTACGGGCACCCAGCGTTTCCCGTTTGTAAAGTACCCACCGGTCACTTTACCAAACCGCTGATGTCAGTGTTTCAGGTAAGCATCAACGATTACTGCGGCACGATTAGAGTCTTCTTAGAGAGATTCGCAAACTCTGTGTGCAACAAGCGCTCTGCTTTTTGCTTTGTTTTATCTAGTTGCTCCTTGTTACGGCAGTTGAGATACGTGTCGTCTGCAGCGAGTTCCGTGAGGTTTTTTCCCCTTCAGATCTAGAGACGATGAGCTGCGAAGCGCTGGTTAGAGAAGCAATCGCTCGCTCGGCGAGGCGGGAGCACGGCTCGGGCGTCGTGCGCAACTAGGGTGTCGGCCGCATGTTTCCGAAGCGATTTTAGCGATTTTAAGTTAATTATTTCGACCTCTTGGTTATTTCTGTTAATTAAATTATTTTAAACCTTGTTTGTTTATTTTAACCCAGTTTTGAGGATATCTACCCTTACTTTAGGCATGTATTGAGCGCTTGATTGTGAGCGTGACCACGTCACGTGAGATCTACGCAAGACAAACCGGGCCCCTAAAGTACTACGTACTTAAAACGATAAATCCATAGCGCACGTTGCTTGTATCAACTAGTATGCTGCAATTCCTCTGCTTAGCACTAACGTGAGAAGCGCGAGACGTTGGCACCATGGTTGACGAAGTGCGTGCGTCGATCATAGCAAGTGATAACCAAACTTTACGTACACTTGGCAGTGCGCTCTTTGTGCACTATGGTGCACTTCAAGGGGCGCTTGAGTGGTTGGCATGTATGGCAATGGGTTGTTTCACATTGCGGCACATAATAGCTTACCATAATGAGGAGAGATCGCATATTGTGAGGATAGAAGCGCGCCTGTAGTCTTCGCGCGGACGTTCACCTGTTGTACTGATCTCGCACTTCCACCTTTTCATTCGCGATGGCACGCGGTCAGCAGGCAAGGGAAAACCTATGTTCGCCGTGACCCGGTTCTCGATTGCCGCGCTGCGCGCTGTCTCGGTCACCGCTGGGTTTCTCGAGACCCGAAACGCGCACGCGCTGAATAGGGTCTGGCAAAAATGCACTACTGTAACTTCACGTTTTCCTTCTAGCCCTCTGCCGAACTCTTTGGTCTCATCCGCGGTGTGCTTCCCCTTAACTGGGGAAGTGCGGCGTGTACCAACTCGCACAAAAAAGGTCTTGCGTGCTTCCCATACCGTGCTTTGCACCCGCGACCAGAGCGTACCTGGTGTTAAATCCACTTCCGAGTGCTAAGCCGAAGAGCAGTGTCGGCTACTCGTGCGTCGCCGTATTACGCCGAGCAGCACTTACTGCAGGCTCACGCGTCAAGACATCTGCCTAACTCTCGCGCTCGGGCTATTTGTCATCGCTAGTGTACACAGCACAACCGCGAGACACTTTTTTCTGAAGGCGCGACGTGGAAGCGCCCTGCCGTTTACGTTTCGCCTGGGTACAGAAACATCCCTACTTCCCCACCATGCCAGGAGCAGGCATTAAACAATGTTCGGGTGCCGCCAAACGCAACTATAGTGCTTGTGTTGGGTTAGAAAGAACTGCCGTGTGTTTTGATACACAGCGCTCAGCGCCTTTGCCCGCTGAGCGTGTGCGCCCAGCGGCGCCAGAGGCAAAGGCCAACGAGGTCGTGTGGCTCGCAAAACCTGAACTCGTGGTGGCTTGTATTCCTGTGAGTCATGATGCTGCAGCTATTTACCATAAAAAGAACAGCCAACATGTTAAAATAGGTCGCATAAAAGACTCAACAACTCGTCATCTTTGCCTTCGGTTTAATATTCTGCGGTTTAGCCTAGCATTAAGGGACTTAATATCGCGTTTTAGGAGCGAAGCGCCTTAGGCCCGCCGTCGCCATCGAAGCTCCCTTCTCTTAGGCATCGCTTTAGGTTGCAGTGGCAGTGATTTAAGAGGAAATGTTTAGGCCTTGCGCGGTTTCGTTCCAGCACCCCAGAAATTCGAGGTTAAACAAAATAAGCTCTGTGAACAACTGGTTTTAATGGTCGTCTTCACTTTCACCACCTTTATCGTTGATTGTGAAATGACAACCATCATTCTAGCGCACGACAAGCGCTTTGTCGAAGGTAATAGCAGACGCTCTCCCCACCCGGCGCCGGCGCGAAAAGACAATGCAACGCTGCTCGCGCCAAATGCCGCGCGCAGCGTTTCGTCGCCGCCGTCGAAGCTCCCCGCCGAATCACCGCTCGCACCCCTCTCACACCTGTCTCCTTCTCCCTGGACTGCGCGCGCCACACACTCACTCGCTCAGTGGTTCTCACCACCGAGCGCAGCAGAGGGTCTCCCCACCCAACCGCCTTCTGAAAGCCAGCAGCGAGATCAGGCGCATAGTCGTTTGCATCCCATTTCTAAGGAGATTCGCTCATTGGTTGTATTCGTGCACGGAAGAACTGCTGATTTTATTCATTCACTCGGTTGAAGCGAGGAGGAGGAGTAAACTTTATTAGGAGCCAGCAATTTAAGTGCCTTGGCCTAGGCCTCCCACGTGGGGACGTCGATGTCTTGCCTCTCCGCCGCCTCGCGGGCTTGCTGGATGGCCCATAGCTGATCGTCGAGGTGGGAGCTGCGCAGGGCAGCGCACCCTCTCGAGAGAGGGTCTCGGTAGTAACATTCTGGTACTGGACGGGACATTCCCACAGCTTGTGAGGGAGCGATGCTACCTGTGTCTTGCATATCTTACAAATGTTCGCAGTGTATATGTCGGGGTAAATCTTGTGGTATCGGGAAAGTGACGGGTAGGAGTTTGTAGCAGGCGTAAGGTAGTCGCCTGAGCTCGGCATAACTTGTGGTTAGGTGGAGGCAAGATTCTTCGGGAAAGGTAAAATGACTTCGTAAGGGCGTTATAACTGGTGAGACGATCGCGGTCAACGCCCTCACCTATGCGGCCTCCGGCACGGTTGACTAGACCTCCCCCCTCAAGCACTGCGCATTCTACACCAAACGACTCGTACACACGAAAACCAAGTTACTCTCGTCTGGTTCCCAGCGCACGCATGCGACGTCCACCCGCATCTCGCCAACCTCAACGAGGTAGCACACTCCGTTGAAGCGAGCAAGCAAAATTTTTTTCTGTTCTTTATAGTTTGCTTACCATCGTTCAATGATCACTAAAGAATTCCAATGCACGAACACTAAAACAGCGATCTTTGCTGTAGGCGTTTTTATTTTTTTCCTGTCTGTCTCATGTATATTTCCGTTGCGGGCCGCTTGTGGCAGACAGCGTATGATGACACGCTACCACTTGATCAATTAAACTAACCGCAAGATAAATTGACAGTTGCGTAGAGCTCACACGAATAGCCTATCTTCAAGTGGGTTTGCTATAGTTGCTTTAGCTCATGCGCTGTTTATTATATTTGCATGTGGTGCATTTCGAAAACATTAGCCAGCCAGCCTCTCCAATACAGCTCTTTGTATGTTCTTAGTACAAAATATATACCTTGTACCATGGAGGAAGGAAAACTCAGGAGAGGCCCTATCGTATCCCAATGCATTGCGAAAAGTGTGGCGGAAGTGACGTCAGATTTATGGGGCAAACAAACCGGTATGGGGCAAACAAAACAGCAGACGCCCCGCGGCGTGCTCTGCGCGGTGGTTCGCTTCTGCTCAGATTTGTAGTCCCGGCATAAACTTAGCGCGCATTGTGCGGTTCGCACGTAGTAAAACGTTGCAAGCAGACGTTTACCAGGCTGTTCGTGCGTCGCAGGCCCGAGCACTGCGTGCTGAAAGTCATCGTGGAGCGTTTTTGTGCCACAGTACAGAAAGTACCGGTACATGCCGTAATCAAAAACATTCAGCCCCTCCAATCACCGTATGCGAACTCGCCTAGCAGTGACTTACGCGTTCTGCTGGCCGTTAGTTGTTTATTTTCCTTTCTCGTAGCCCGATTTCCCGATCTGTTGCCGGATTAGCGGTTCTTTGTTCGTGTATATGGAGTGAGCGTAGCAGCTATTCGGCGCAACGCCAACCTATAGTTGACGTAACTTCCCGTCGAAAAGAGGCTACCGCTGTATTGTATACGCGATCGTACACGTAAAGTTTGTAATTCCAATACGCACACAACAACAAGCACGCAGCGAGCGCACAACGCACAATACATACATCATGTAGTCCGATAACAACAACATAAGTTTATTGCCCTTTCGTTGAACGACACAGCCTCTAAAAACGTACGATGCCTTCGGCGCATGTTGTGTACGGCGCCTCAGACCCCAGAAACAAAAGTTCACGTGTTCTGAGTGGACACAATGAGTAAGAAGCAACAGAGCGCACATCCGAGAGCTTCGCATGCAAATACCATGCATTAGGGATCAGCAATGAAGCGAACGTGTACATACACATGAAAAGTGACACCCGGTACTTTCCGCAGTGCATGCGATTTGCACCAGGTATACGCAACCATACGCAACAGCTGGGCATTGCGTAGCTTTCCTAAAGACCACACACAAGGAGCAGCATGCGTGAATCGACTGCGCCGCGGCGCCGCTTGCACGGCGAAAAAAAAAAGGCTTGAATCGCGCATGCGCTTGTGAACGACACGGCGGAAATCGCGAAATGTTTCGAGGCTCCTTCGCTAGGAGGCGATGCGAGTGTTTGCGATGTGGAGGCTTCACGAATGTGACGTCAGGGCCTCTCCTTATTTTTCCTTCCTCCATGCCTTGTACACATGTGCGTAATGGCTGCTTTATTCGTCCGCAGATATTGCCAGCAACGGGGATGAAGCAATGGCTCCATGAAGACGTAATATTTCTTAACCACGATCGTCAATATTCGTGCATCATAAAGTGTCATATGTACCTCTAAAGCGCATTCCTGGAATCTTAACAGGACGCAACTTGCCAATAAAATATACTGTAATCGCAGAACTCATCTTATTGCCAGGTTCGCCACAGGAACTAACGTTACTTATTGTTTCAGTTCTTAGTTCCGTGTTTCGGTAGGACTAAACTGCAGTAATTATGAGAACTTAGTGTCCACTTGAAGTTTATTCTTGAAATGTGGCACGCGCGTAGTGTTGAGCGAGAAGTTGTAACAGCTCTCCTGCGTGATGTACGGTCTCCACGCTCGAGCTGGGAATCTCCTGCTCGCGAATGGTGTGTTGTCGTCAACGTGCTGCAGCACTGATTCGGAGCTCTCAAGACGTGCCGATATTTTTGTGCCTTCTAGGTAATAATTTTGGTTGTGCATAAGGAGGAGAAGCCACAATTTGCAGAGTTTCAGGCACGGGATTGTTCGAACTCGGCCTTTATTAGTCAACAAAGTTTCACTAAATACAACGGTCGCACTAATCACTTAAGCGTGTATGCTCCAAATCATAAGGTGAGGCAATGTTTATCTCGCAATGCATATCCACTTCTAAATAAATTAATAGATGCTGTCAAATCGCGGTACTAAATGCATACAGCGATCCGCTTCCATTTACAGCAAAGCTGTTTACTACTACAACGTGTATTGCAAAAGGGGGTACTCTGGGCGGCTTGCGTCCTTATCGTCGACAAGAATAGAGAATGTTAGGTCGAAAGGCAAGAAAGTGTGGCGGCCTCGCTTGCCTCGACACTGCGCGGCGGCGCTGCTCGAGTACAACGTAGATCACGGCGAGAAAACGGAGATGCCGAGACGGGGCAGGCAGCCTCACGTTGGAGAGGAAAAAGCGGAGAGGCGTCTACGGCAGCAGCAACGTGAAGGCACACTGCGAAAGCAGGAACGTGCAAAAGTGGAGAATGTGGCCAAACTTGAGTCCGTGAATGGACGTCGCCATCTGCAGTCGCTCGCGTCGGAGTGAAGAGCGGAGGGGCGTCTACGGAAGAAAGACGAAAAACACGAATGTGGCTTCGCTAGTATGCCATCCCCGTATAAATGTCGCGGCCAAATGGAACTTTTTACGAAAGAGCTTTTATGGATATAATCTCAATTTTTATACACCCCAAGAACAGTGCGCTTTGCCGCATACTCTGGGAAAGCCTTTTGCGTAATTGATATTGATACCTAACAGCCGCCGCAGCGTGGCCTGCATGAAAGAGAAGGAAGACGACGTCGCTTTTGCAGTTGTTGCTGGACTGCCGCCAACCTGTCCACCTGTCGCTGTGCATTGTAAATTGTCATTATACAAGCTACTCTTAACAATATCTTCACATGCCATTACAAGGTAACCCAAAAAGAAGGCTGAAGTTCAGGGGAAGATCAAAGCTTGAAGTGATGAAAAATTAATGGAAACGGGGGGTCGCTGGAGCCGACGCTTCGATAGGCGGACTTGTCATCTTTAAGTTGAAACCTTGAAAAAGAAAATCCCCTTTTCGATACGTCGGCTGCAGCGGCACCCCATGTTCACGAATTTATCATTACAAGTAGATGTAAATTTTCAAGTTACTGGCTTTATATACGAAGCCCGGATCGCATATGCCCGTAAAGTCCTTCAATTAAAAGGTAATTCCCATTACTTTGTCCATTAGCGAAGCTTTAGCAGCAAACACAAATGACGCACATGCCCTGAGAGTTCGGTATGCGTTAAAATTTTTAAATGTAGGAATTACAGTCACGTGCCCCGGCAAGCCGAGTAATATATTTTTGTTTTTGTGAGGTAAACTGCAGAAATTCATAAATTTCAATTCCACTTAGCAAACATTAATTTTCACCAGTGCGAATAATGCACAATTGTAACTTAACCTAGCCATGTAGAAGAGTTTTTCGAGTTTCCAATGTTTATGTTAGCAATTTTGTAAGTATAGAAAAAGTCCTTATAGAGTATACCGCGTGTTTCAAGAAATGTGTCCAAACTTCCCAAAAATCAGGGAAATGCGATATTTCCTCGATGACTTCACAGTTACTTTTGTCGCCGCAGGCCCCTTGAGGTGGCTAAAGACAAATTGGCACAGCAATTAGTGAAGTTGTATTAATTAACGTTTTAGTTTGTGGAGTAGGGGATTATGTGAAATGGGAGAATTGAAGTTTTTCATGCGAAGAACCCAGCGTAGCTTTGAGATATAGAAGCGGCGGCATCTAGTAATTATTGTGGTGCGATAAATCTCGGCCAAAGTTCAACGGCGAAACCGATACCGAAGCCTCTATGAGCGCAATAAGCAGACGACCAGCATAGCGTCACCGTTCAAGAAAACAATTTTAAAGGTGTACCTTCTTCCGCGTTCATTAACGTATGTGCGTCCTGCGTGCTATAATTGCAAGCCCAGACCGCACACCCACACAAAGTCAATTCATGGTTGACATAACAACTCTCACCCATTCTGCACGTCCCACAAGAATGTGACAGTTGCGTTATTCCGTGTTTCGTTTCGGTTGCGCGGCTGAATTTGGATGAATTTCATTACTTCGCAATTATTACTAGAGGCCGCCTTTTGAAATCGCCAAGCTACAATGGGTTCGTCGCATGAAGTACTTCTATTCTGTTAGTGAACTTAACCGCCTAACTGCCATTAATTAAAAAGTTGAATAATCTAGCTTCTTCTTAATTACTGTCCCAAATATTGTCCTTAACCAGCTTAACATGCCTGCGCCTACAGAATAAGTAATTGTGAGCATCGAACAAATATCCCATTTTCCTGATTTTTTTCAGAATTTACCCATTTCTTGAAACAGCCGGTATAATGTGTTTATTACATAAGACGTAATTGTTGCGTGTACTAATTTTCGCAAAGGTATTAGAAGTCACAAAAGCTGCAGTTCCAAATCCGTGGGTTGCAATGTGACTAGCCTTTTTTTTTTTAGTTTCATTTCATCCTGTGTTGACGTTCCTTGCCAGTTGAACCTTTTGTTTTGAATCCTAGCATGGTAGGCGACTCACAAGTCTTTGCTACCTGGTTATTGGTGGGAGGAAGAATATTTTTTGCGCTTTTGTCTAAACGGCGAGCGACAGGACACGAACAGAATACCGAGAAGCCTATGGAATACTAGCCTGGCCGTCTCGTACTGCTATCTGCTTCTGCGCTTTTCTTACGATGAATTTATTACACTGTGACAAACACGATCACTCTTTTATCTTAGGTACACTGTTATTTTTGTTGTTCTTATGCAGGATTTTTATAATGTAGGGTGTGTTTTTAGGCAATAAAGATTTTCATCTAGAAATGCTATGACAGTCATGCACCTGTCGTTTTCGCACACGAACTCTACGTGTAGGCGCAAATACTTTGCCGCACCTGAAGTTGCAATTAAATGAGTAAATAGCATGAACTCGTTAATTAGCTTTCTAATTACTGTCTTGAAGGCAGTTATTTATATCGAAATGTTGTAGGGCGTCACCCCTTATGACATACCTATTTTTTTAGAAACCCTAAAAAACACGTAATTTGCGATGTTAATTGAGGGAATCCGACGAAGGAGGAGGAGAAACTGAAGATAAAGAACGCCGCCATGGCTGTATACAGTGAAGATAAATGAATAATCCTTTCCCACCTGTGTTTGAGCTTTCTAATTAATAATCGAAAATCAAAGCCACGACCGGGCGATAAGAAAACTGAGCAACCTAACTAGCGCCCCCACTAACAGCTGAAGACACATTACGATGTTGGATAGATGAACCCACCCCATCATAATTTCTAAAATATTTCACTCGCTCGACATCCTTGCTACTTCGTTATAGCCGGGTTCACTTCAAGCAACTGGGGCAATATTTGGATGCGGTTGATATACAGAAACGCCGGTGCAGTTAGATATAGGTTACTTCAATGAAACAAAGGAGGTCACAATCTAGTGCCCCACTGGGCGTGCCTTAAATTCATATACTGCTATTGCCAAGCAAGAGCCTAAGTCTTCCTTTTAAAAAACATTGGTATCTGGAACCATTGCTCTCCTTGTTGTGAATATAATTGGGCCTTTTATTTCTACTATTTTAACAAACACGAGAAATTTTCGAGCTTACTCTCGGTCTGCTTCGGCATTCCTGCCTACAGGACTCTTTTCGCCAAGCGAACTTGTCATACGGGACTAATAGATTTAGGAGGCGAGCATCAGCTGGCCCGAAGGCAATGTATTCAAATAGCGATTTATACTTTTACGTAAACTTGAAATCACGGGCCGCTTGCAGCGACACACTTCCTCTTCTAAGTAGAAAATGCTCACAATGTTGTATTAGGAAATATACGCAGACATGAACATTACAGCAAGATTTATTCTTGACATCCACCCCTTCCAACGGATAGTGCAGATTATTCGTCGCTTCCTGGTTCCGTGTCAGTCGGGGGATTTTCCCCACCTGCGATGGCATTGCTAGCAATGCCCTTTACATACTGAAACGCGTCCCAGAGTAGCTTAACAACGCCGCAACGTTCTTCAGTCTCTCCGACAGCGTCGAGTTCTGCATTTGATCCAGTATGTCCGTGCACTATAGCAAAGATAGCTGCAAAATAAGAACGCAATTGCTGTATAATATAGCAAGCATGCATGCTGCCATGAGCTAAGTATGAATTCAGGCGTGTAGCGCATTCTTGTCAGTTAAGCTCCGAATGAAAGCGAGCTGACCACATAAAAACACATATGTACCTAGTACTGGTGAAAAAAAAAAAATAACGTGCTGTTGTTGAAAAAGCATGTCAAATAATTGTGCCCTCAGGTTTAAATCGGCGTTGATACCCTAACAGTCAGGGGGTTCAGCACTCAATAAAATTTGCGGCTGCAGCGGCATCATTTGTAACCAATGCTAAACAGTGCAGTAAGACAATGATTAACTGTGAAACATACACGAATTTGCAAACCATTATGCGACGAATAATTCTGGAGCCGCAACAATGCACTTCATTAAATCAAAGTCTCATTATTGAAGACCGCTAAAGCTAATTATATTTTATTTATATGTCGCATTGTCATCGTTTGTAGTTGCCGTTGGTGCGGAAGTGACGTTGTGACTGCATCTGCTGTCATGAAACCTGAGGTAAATATATCAGGCTGGTCACTCATGGACGCTCAACCGCTCCAACAGATGGCGTAGTGATGTAATCGCAATATATCAAGCCTCTCTAGATTAGAGCTAGTCTACTTTCCTTCATCATCTCTACAATTATTTGTCACAAGATAAATTTCGTACGCAAGGATATGCTAGATGAGGCTTGTCGCATTTAAACTTGTTACAGTGACTGGGAGGGTATGTTACTTTTTTGTGGACAGTTCTTGTTGCGGCAATTCTCCTTGTGGCAGTAGATTAATGTACATGGCTTGCGGCCGCCAATCCCTGAAGAGAGGTTTATTCAGCTTCTTGAAAGAGACACGCTGAAAGACGTGACAGTTGGGGTCACTGACCCCGGACCAGTATTTCCAAGTGACAGGCTACGAATTCAGGCCTCGAAAAAAAATGGGCCTTCGTTTTCCTGCTTCTTAATACGTTGATGCAAACTCTCGTTATAGGGTGATACGTGACCTGAAGACGCCTATTGCACTCTACCCGCAATTCAAGCGATGTTGAAAATGTTCATTCCAGGCAGCACTCGCACATCATTATCGCTCCTATACAACCAGGATAAGATGCAGTCCCCATTTTGTGGCTTTCGCGAGGAGCGCATGGCTTCCGGCGGATAATGTAGAGGGCATTGTTGGCAAAGTGTCCCTTATAGAAACATAGTTGCCACCAGAACAGGGGAAGAAGCACTGGTGCACCATAAAGAAAAGCATTGCTTAAACACATGTCAATGATGCCGGATATCATGTCTGAAAACATGGTTCTGGTGCGTTAAGGTCTTGATGCGATGTCTCCGTTCACCTGCCTTTACATAGTACTTGAAATGACAAGAATAGTGAACACATTGTACTACCAAGGCATGAGAGGAAAAACAGAAAAATTTTGAATAGGATATATCCTTCCGTTCAATGAAGACAGAAGGTACGGATAATTCAGTGTTTCGCACGTTTAACCGAGCCACGGCCTAATAGCGACAAATATGAATACAAGAGACTGAAGAAGGCAGGTGAATAAAGAGGGATAAGAGGAGGAAGAAAAGAAGATAGCAATCATGTAGCCTCAATAAACTATCTACGGCGCACTGCATTCGTACACTTACATACAATACCATCCGCGACACTCGGGCTAATAAAAAGAATTGTTTGTTATTGCACAATATGCTGCCTTAAAGTAAGGTCCCAGTGTTCTTACGAAATACTAAATTTTATACCTCCAAAAAATTCGGCAGATGCCACGCATTGTGGGAATCGGTTTCATGCGAAGCAGTCAGTGAGTTCTATGCTGTATTATATGGCTTTGAGCCAATCGTTACGAGGTGGATCGACGTGTTTTTGTGTTTTTGTAAGTATAGTAGCTGTGTGCACATCGTGGGGCATGCCAGGCACGTCGACAAAACTGGCGTTTAAAGGGTAACTTATGGTGCGACGTAAGGTCAGCCCTGACGTTAGAGTACATACGTCAGTATTATAGAAACTAAGTGAACTTTAATGCGCAATCATGTGAATATCACACGTAACTTTCGTTAATGTATTCCACCGAGGTTGAGCAATGCTTCAATAAAGCATGCTGAATCATAGAAATACAAATGTAATGTTTATTAGACTGCTATAAAGCGGAGCCAACACTGGAACCACAGACGTTAATCTGATAGGACGCCTGTATCGTAGGAGCACATATGTAGTCTTTATTGCTTTCTTGTAAACTTAGATAGCCTGCACCGCAAACGAAACTGACGTTTCACCGGCATTACGCCTGCATAGGCTGCTTTTCTAAACAAGTGTATCGACCTGACGTGGCTCTGTGGTAGAATACCTGAATGGCACGCAGAATGCTTGGGTTCGATTCCTGCTGGGATCCTAATTCTTATTCTTTCCATTCCTCGGGTCAACGCTGCCGATGTCGGTTTTTATTAACGTTCTCTCATTCAAATTACCAATGTCTGTTCTCGCCGTTCCTGGGTAGACAAACTTTCAATCACCTGTGGAACATACCCGTTAACCCGTACACCGCGGCCCGGAGAAAAACGGTATGTGCCACACGCGTCTGGAGCAAAGGGTTTGACGACGTACGCGACAGGATTTTCATGTTATTCATGTCATGACCCCACAGTCATATTCGTCAAGTCCTCTTACCCTCCCATGCCAATTTTGGTCTACAGCAAGCTAAGGAGGCTATCATGAGAGCACCCAGACGTAAGCGGCTAGATAGATAGATAGATAGATAGATAGATAGATACGTAGATAGAAACGCTCAAAGTGCCAGAGGTTCGCTAAGAAATGCTTGGCATTTAATAATCAGCACAACTATGATGTCGATATTTTGCCATTTAGTGCAGGGCGATTAGCCACGTCTCCGTGTCTGTGCTGTTTTTGAACAGGTTGCTATGAACCAGTAACTAAAATGGTCAGAGTTAAAGATGGTGCTATGGTCCAGTATTCTATTCTTGCATTTATGCAGCGGTGTACTCATGCACTTGTGGTGACTACCGTTTCTCCAATGCTAGGTGTTGTAACTTTGTGGCGGTAAAAGCTAGGCCCATTCCTCGACTGCCTTCAGATTATCTGCGGCAAGCAATAAACACACCTGTGTAAAGAAGCTGAAGCGTCGCGATCATGTATTTTTCAGCTACACAAAATGACCCTCGCCTTACCCGCACGTCCATGGAGCGGCGTGCCGGATCACTTTGTGAACACATTCCGCCTATTATTTTACTTAATTGCTCATGACTTTTGTTCCTGCATGCGGCATAGCAAAGCCATACAGCTATGTATCACCCACTGCTGGCGCTTAGCGGCTGCGGTGTTGGGCTGCTAAGATCAAGATCGGGGTTCCTGTTGCTGGCCACGGCATACGCAACAACACCAGCGCACCTAGATTTAAATGCACGTTAAGGAATCTCCGGTGGTCAAAGTCCGCTGTTACGACGCATCTCATAATCATATTTAGGTTTTTGTACGTGAGACGCCATTCTTCTGAAGACAACATAAGTTCATTTTAGAACAGTACGTCTTAAAGAAACCGATATGGGCGTTTAGCACAGCGGGTGGTAAAGGGAAAGGCGATCGTCCAAACCATGAATCGAGATAGCACTACCATTCTAAAAATTATGTCTTGCGGTTACTGAAACGACTGCTGTTTGCCTGCATGAATGGGAATTTATATATTTATTCCACCACGAAATATTGCCCTAACCTGCGGTGACAAAGATACTAGAGAGATAAAAGAAGCCCTTTTCATCATAGCTGCAAAAGGGGAATGCATCAGCACACCCTCATTACGTTGAACTCAGGCAGCAATAAAATTTATATAAAATGACGTACACTGATCTGCCGAAAATTTGCCTATGCTTACCAAACTATATTCCATGTTCTTGCATTAACTTTTTTAGTCATTTTGCAATGGCCCGGCCTTCACTTTATCCATCCAACTGGAATGTTAACCTTTCTTTGACGCTTCGCAGGATGTGAGTAAACTAGTTGTGAGTTCGCGCACCACCTCTCCTGTATTCCCTGACTTGTCCTCCTGTCGTGATTCGAAACGCAAAAATAAATCGTGGATTGAGTCACGTTTGTTTTTGCGTGTGTCTTTCGATTAGATTAAAGTATACCGACAACGACGCTCAAGATGCCACCAATGCATTAGTAGCATTGGTGGCATGTACCAATGCACCAAGGCACATCGCTCTCATCCCTATGTAATACCTATGATTTTAAAACTTAGCGTAGTTGTAATGTAGCATAACGTTATTTTACCAAACGCGATGACGCCCATAATGAGCAGCCGCCTTCTCAGGTAACCGAGCATCTTTTGCAGTGACCTGAAAGAATGAACAAAATCGCAATGACATAAATTCCAAGAAAATTGCACTGGCAACTATGCACTCTCAAAGTGCACTGGAATTGCTTTTGCCAATGTGTGAGTTCACGACGCACTACTGGCGATCCGATTTAAACACAAAAATCGCGCTACAAGGGTAATGTCTGAGATCTACTCGGCTTGAAGCGCTTCTTTCGCACTTGTCATATTCATTGATAATTACGAAAATTGTCTTGACGACCTGACCACACTTTCTTGTTTGTCTTGTTCGTAGCGTACACGTCTTCAAGTTCACAAAATTGTACTGTTGGGGCTCATATTAGCACGTCGTTTCTTATTTGATTGAAAACACTTAGTAAGGCACCATCCAAGGGCGAAAATGCAGAAAAACGAAGCATTGCTTCGGACTAGTATCAATACCTAAAAAGCAAGATCACCACTTCTTTTAGGAGAAACAAAGATGCAGAGTACGTACCGCTAATGCGCCGAATACGCACCGCCTAGCTTCTTCCGCTCAACGGCTGACGTTCAGGCAGTTATCAGTCTTCTCTAAAAGTGGCGCGATTCCGAGTTCGGTGCTAAAGCAACCTCCCTTTCATTATATAACGCCACGTGTTGCCATTCATCTTCACGAATAATACGTAGATTCATGCGCTAACCACGTGAACCACGTGTCAAGCCTTACACAACATGCCGAGGGCTCGGCAACGAGGAAATTGAGTAAACTACACGGAGTGTTTTCCTGTGAGTCACACGGAAGGCAGCTGTGGCCCGGATAAAGAATAATGGTTATCAGAATAAAGATGCATATGCATGAGGGAATGAATATGCGCTTGGTGTCATGAACATAAACCGTGCTGACGATACCAGTGATCTGTAGACTCATCAATGTGCAACATCACTGAGGAAATATTGCTCACTTATCTCTAAAAAATTTTAGATCTCGAAAAGAGCAACGCTAAACCTTTTTCTCTCGCATACCATGCATGCGTTTCAACGAGGCCTTCAAATGATTCGTTATTTAAACCCAGCAATGTCTTTGAGTAGCACACAGTCGCCATGGCCAGGCATTATTTATTATCGTTGCTGACACTGAATCCTAACCTTTTCAGTATTCGCGTATGGTTCGAATGTGTTCATGCATAGAGATCGCTCACTGGAAATGATTAATTGAGAACTATGCCTCAGGAGAAACTAAATTATTGTGTGTGTTTAAACAAAAGAAAGTCTGAAACATGCTGAAAACATCGCAGGAACTGCCTGTCGGGAGTTGTTTCGTTATGCGACGTTTCAGTTATATATTGTGACTGCAGCAAAACTACATAACAATACATTGACCTGTTTCTGGTTATCACACCTGCAGGCCTCGTGTCAACGATATGTAGTTTGTTCTTTGCCATATGGCACCTTGCTGGGAAGTTGCACTTGTATGTGCACGATGACGTTTGCCATGCGTGAAAATTGACTGTGCCCGTTTGAGCCTCCCGCAGTGTTGCCAACCTATCTTTAGAAAATACCCTACGTCATGGTCAAAATTACGCTACTTTATCCTACACATTTTTTATTTTACCGTACATTTTACCCTAGGCCTAAAATACCACAGTGCAATAATAATGAGGTGCAGACTATCCTTCACTGTACGACATGCAGACATATGTGGTGGCGCTGAAGGCGGGAGCCACTTCAGCGGTTTGAAAATTAGTTTCGAAGAGAGGCTGGTCAATATTAAAGGGCAGCAGATGGGCGCAAAATGTGGTCCGGTATTTGTATGGACAGAGCGTTGACTCAGAGTGTAGAAAAAGAACTAGGAGACGTACCAGCAAGTACACGGCCGGCAGTGCAAGCGACATGTAACAAAGAGCGTTAAGCGAGAAGTCAGATAGCAGGAGAAGACTTGATACATAGAAGCGATGGAAAGAAAACCGGCTCCGAGTAAGTACCGAAAGGGCAAACACAAAATAAGGAGGGATCCATTTTATGATTAATAAGAGGAAGCACTTCGCTGCTTGAAGCAAGGCCGACTTCCCGTAGAACACATGTAGTTATAAAGCGAGATTCAATAAATAGGAAAAATGCACATCTGTGGGGAAGCTAAGAAAACAATGGAGCGTATACACCTGGGCGTATGTTAGGGAATTACCCTACGTGAAGCCTCGTGTTTTAGGGACAACAATAGACAATAAGGCCACGATAGAAATAAGTATCGGACACTAGAGGAATGGTTGCGACAAAGTACGCATAGAGGTAAAATAGCAGCAAAACGAAGGATATTTTGCGGTAAGGGGCAGATTGTTGGGTTGCGAATTTAAAAGGTTTTGTTTTGTTTTGTTTTGTTTTTGTAAGAAGAGAACCTCTAATCAGCTATACGAGTTTAGGCCGAAATATAGCAATAATATTAATAATAATAATAAAAGAAGAAAATATTGAGCTTAATGACGGACAGTTATCCGCCCCGTTATAAATGGTACGCTCATAGCACACACCGATCCCTCCATCCACTGTCCTCGAAAAAACTCGTATGGTCCCTTACGCATATCGCTAAGATGATCCGAAGGAGAGTCATCTTTTTGTTTTAACACGAAAGTGTTTTATGCCGGGGTCCACCAAGTACATCCGTCACGGATATGACGTTGATAAAATGGACGCCAACGGGTGAGAAAGAAAAAAACCAAGAAAAAGATACCCCACTGGGAATCGAACCCACGACGCTGCGGCCGCGACGGCAGGCGCCCGACGCTCTACCGACTAAGCCAACTCGGGAGATGCTAGGCACGGCGCGAACGCGCCTTATATGTTTCACACCTTCTCTTTCGCGGCGGGCGGAGCGGGGCGGTGCCGCCGTCTGTGAGAGGTGAAAAGAAGTAATGCTTCACGATCGACACTTACTAGCGCTTACTCCGAGATTGCACGTGATATCGGAGGTCATGGTTAAAGCGTCTCTATACCAGAGAGGTAGACTGGCCGCGCTGGCGTCGCCGAGGCACTCTTGACGCAGTTACGTTCTTTGCCTTTGGATTCGTGTTAGCGTGCGTCGGCTCATCGGAGTAGTGCAGCTTCCACGTGCACGAACGGGATTTCTCTGCCGCCGACTGCTTCAATTGCGAGAGCACCGACTAACAAAACTGCTGCAATATGCGTTGCAGAAAGGACGCGATTTCGACGGGCGAATGTCGTGCCTTGGTGGAGCGAGAGCAGCGCCTGCGAGACAGAGGCCAGCGGCACGCACGCGTTTGCGGCTCAGGCTACGAACCTCTACCTCCCGCGTTGCTGAAGTGCAGTGTGTGTTATGTATGCATGAGCACAGGCGTCGGCTACCCATTACTAGAAAGCGCACACCGTGCCGTTTCTCTCCTTAATTGACGACGCTTTGAAGAAGTGCATACCGGGTACCAATGTTGGTTATGAACTTGTTGATAACATCCTTACGCGCAATTCACGGTTCGCTGTGTCCAAATATATGTTCACACCGTCAGCTACCTCAACGGTTTAATCATGATCATGGGCGTTAGTCTTCGCGATAGAGACATGCTGTCAACATGGGTGCATCCACGTCAAACGGTGCTATAGCTGCCAAACACGAATAGACATTGTACAAGCTCTCATATATCATAAGCACTACTTCTGTGAAGACACGTTTCACTTTCGTGTTATACCGATTCCTATGACGGAGGGATCAGCCATGTTTTTTTTCTCTGTCGATTATATTGATACCTTAGCCCTCGAAAAATTTCTGCACATAACATGGTTTTGCACTGCCTCGAGGATCGGAGGCACTGCAAGGTTTCTGCATCTCCCATGCCTCCAAGATCGGCCCGCCTATGAGCAAGCTACGATGTCACGGGATGACGTTATCATTTGACGGCAGGTAATGATTTCGTCACAAAAACTTAGACGACGCTTCAGCTTCGCCTTGACGAGGAGAACGAGATAGCGTAATCAGGCCCCGTGCACATCGTCTTCTCAATTTCTAGCCAGTAGGGAAGTGAGAATAGTGAATTTTCGAAGATGTTGATGCGGACGGCTGCGCACAAAAAACAGGAACGCAAGACGGAACACAGAAAGACAGACGAAGCGCAAACAACAGTTTATTTGCGAGAAATGTGACGTTATTAATTCCAACGTCTAACACTCATCGCGTATTACGAAGCAAAGTAAAGACAAAACATTAACACGCACGTGTCGTACCAGTGAGAAATGCAATTTATATGGCTGATAAACGGATGGATGGCTTGCTGCCGCAACTGTCTTTGGAATATGAGATCTTGTGAGCTCTAGTGATTAGGCATGTCGTTTCATTCCTGTTCTTTGCAATTATAGTGCAATTTTGAAATTCAGATTTACTACTCCATGTTTCACAGCGAAGGGCCAGCCATCCCCCTGTCTTGTCTATCGCGTTATAGGCTTGCTCGCGGAGGCGGTCGCTGATACAGCGACCTGTTTGACCGATACACACGCGGTTGCATGTCAGCTGAATACGATACAGAACCCCTTCCACGAAGTTTACATGTCTGGCTTGATGATTCTTTTTATAGGATTTATTTTCTTTACAGTTTGGGTCGGTCATTTTGCACACTGAAGCAAGTTTGGCTGGCGCGGAAAATAAAAGCCTAACATTAGATTTTTGCGCAAACGTTTTGATGTTGTGCGAGAATTCATGAATGTAAGGGATCACAACAAATTTTCTCTTGACTCTCTTCTGAGAACTACTTTGTAATAATATGTCTTGGAACTCCATAACATTTCATTTGAATCAAATATTTACAAGCTTTGACCAAAGAATATTGCGGTTACTTTTAACCAACTGAAAATACCACAACTATGAAAACTGAAGTAAGGTCGTATTCGCCTTTTCCGTCGGTTTCAAGATTGCGATAGCAGCAGCACGGGTTCCACCCCAAGAAACTTCCGGTCACTTGCCTTATCACTCTCTAACGCTGAAGCAGAAAGTGTGTTTTTTAAGTGGTGCCAGAGTAAGGAAAGGCTCTTTTCCCGCTTTCAGATAAAAAAAAGGCGCTTAAAGTTAAGGACTAACTATTACAATACTGTGTGTGCAGCTTAGAAGAACATTTATTTAAAATATTTGGCCAGACACAGGAAGAAAGGTGTTAAAAATGTGCGGGCTACTCGCATATGCTTTTGTTCCCCGCCAATGCTACTAGGCTACGCCGGTGCACAAAACCGGAAGCCGTCTAGCAGCTGTGTTTGTAAACAACGAAAGGGTCAATACAACACTGATCAGGGCCTTCGAACTATTTTGCACTTGTAGGTTGAAGTACAGTGGAGACTGCAGTAAACAAGGTGATACTTGGTTTCCTGCTTTTAAATAAAATTGAGACATAACAACTAAACAATTTTCAAGCGAACACCACAAATATAGCTTGCGATAGTGAAACGGAAAGACCTGTCATCACAACATGGGCTTCGGCAACGAACTAATGTTAACAGTGTTGAAAACTGAAGAGCAATTTACGCAAACGCAACACTTGCGTGTTTTATTCATGAAGCCGAATGCAGTCGTCCCACCTTATTATTACTAGATGGTGGCATGCACTGAATAATGCGATGCAGCTGCAGGACAGTGAAAACTAAATAAGGGTGAAATTTTCAGAAAAATCGCCTTTATCTGCTAATAAATTTAGCGTCGTTAGCCTTGTGGAAGCTTGAGCTGCATGCACTTTGGTAATGTATAGATTAAAAGAATAAAAATTAGCTTTAGCTGTTCCAAAGTTTCGTTGTTTTGGTTCTTCCATCGGTACTGATTACTGGAAAACTATTCGAGAAGTCTTCGACATTTCGAATATGTACTATTCGATTCGAGTACCCAATCGAACAGAGTGCTATTCAATTCGTTAGTCGAAATTTTCGAATATACGCACACTAGCCTGGCTTCGGCTTTCGGTGCATGCATCAACCATGCCGTATTGTAACGAAAGACTATGCGCGTAACATTGCCATCTCAAGCTATCCTATTATGTCTACTGCAAATACAGTTATGTGCCCACTACGCCATAAATCTTCCTTTTGGGAATCGGTGAAGGGTCCACTGCGCGTCCGTAAGACAACACGTGAACCTACGCAGCTGCTTACTTTGTTGATGCTTTTGCAGCTGATAATCGATTATGCCTGAGCGCTTATATATGGGTGGGCCGTTAAACAGCTGACTCGTTGCACAATTCACATGTTTTAGCGGGTGACGTCATTGTACACTACTGCCACGCAATATTACATGCATTAGCGAAACTCCTTCATCACATGACATTCATATAGTGTTTTTCTCCGAAGCAGTTTCAAGCGATGGCGTCATTCTGGGATAGAACACCTGCTTGCCACGCAGACGGTCACGGTTCGATTCTAACTCTAACCTAAGATTTTTATTATTTATTTTATTTGCATCTTTCTCGATTTTTCGCTCAAGGAGATGATTTTTCGCAAAGAACTAATGACGCCACGCCGACACCAGAATGTATGCTAAACGACCTATTTAACTCTATCGCGTTAATACTGGTGAACTGTGACGTCATTAAACGATGATTGTCTGCCTCACTATTGTGCTTACTAACAGGTTATTTGTCAATTTTCGATGCAAGGGCACGGCCCATTTTATTCTTCGCCCACATACGGTAGCAAGAAGGTATTCTGGCATTAGTGTGTCATTTCTGATCATTGATCTGCCTAGTCCACTGCTGAAAGTTACGGTACATGCTGAATTTTGGGCTGCCCGCGGTCTTCGCCAACTGACGTTGTTTTGTTTGTCGCAAACGCTGAGTCAAGAGAAGAAAGCTTATTTTAATAGCACACATAGCTTCAAGCAAACGCTTGCCGAATTACGTTGAAATGAAGTGCGAACCGTTCATTTAGGATTTAAAGTAAGTTTTTTTCAAAAAACTAAACGTATATTTTGCAATTCTTAAATTCTCCAAAACACAACGTACCTCATTATTTTCCCAATTTGCCATTTCAAGCGGCATTTTGGCCTACTTCTTCTACTGTAGCCATAAGAGCACCGCATATGTGCTTAGCTTGTAGCTGCGCCAATATCTGTTGCTACACTCACTTATTTTTGCCCATACTTTGCTTTATAGCATACGAAGGGGCGAAGGCTACATGAAAGAGCCTCAACTAGCACTATGCTCAATTAGATTTTGCATGTTTACTGCGTAGAAGTTGAGTGTCGTTTATGGAGCATGCTCGCTTCTCCGTATTAAACACTCTAGTCTAGAAGTGGGCTGAACTAAAGTGTGGGATTGGGCCAGTTGTTATTCTATTGCGCTGGTCCTTCTCTTTTCTATGTGTACTTTGTCTACATTTTTGCGCTGAGCAGTTTGATAATAGAACGCTCTTGTCTAGAGCCAAAATATCAACATATACGCCCAAAGCAAATATTTCAGCGCAATATCCTGCGAAATAGTCATGAATTATATTCTCACAAATGTGCATACGAATGAATTCAATTTATGTCTTCGGTGCTAATCACATTTTAATATGCTGCTTTCAATTTTTCGCAAACACACTGATCGGTCTTGAGATTTATTCGGCGTTTCACGTGGAAGACACACACGCAGACGAGGCACGCAGTAGCGGTGCCTCGGAGTACATGCAATCGGGGCATTTTTTTAACGTGCATTCAATACGCAGTGCACTCACTTGTCTGTATTTGCGTTTTCTTATTCGCCTAGAAAAACTTTTCTCTGCAGTACGTTGACGGTATTCTACGTAGTGCGCCAAGAAGGCTCACAAGATTGTAACAGCAGCGAATTGTCATCGGCACAAAATTGTTTCTTTTATCAGCACATCTTGTGTCCTCTAACTTCATGATGTGGTGTGCATGTTCCGAAGGTTAGTAGAAGTGATCTTCTAGACATGCATCTAAAGCTGTAATCTCTAGGCTGGAACCTAAATCTAAAAAAATGTGGTTTCCATGCCGTCAGCTTTCTCAGCATTGAATTCACTTAATTTTTTTTTCCGAACCGCCAAGTACATCGAAGCTATATATATAACAAGGCCAATGGTAACTCCGAAAAGAGTAACCCTGCGAATATGAACTGTTGCCGCAGGTATGCGCCACATAAAGTGCCTAAATTTCAACGCGATAGCGTTAAAGAGCTCGTTTAAAAGTAAATGCTAAAAATTTTGGGTCCGAGCGAGAATCGAACCCAGGCAATATGTGGAGTGGGCACGGCGAAAGCGCTTGGCGCAGGTCATTCACCATGCGGTGCTTTTTCTTCGTGCAGGCTCTGTTGCTAACAGCGCATGCGGCTTCGCCTGCGGCCTTGCAAACGCCGGTTTCAACGTCATGCGATATCTGCGATGAAGCTTCGATGCACAGCGTCTTCACTGACCTGCCCCCTTATCCAAGCCATGGATTCGTGACGCCCCTTGGTTTAAGCCATGGATTCGTGACGTCATCAGCCTCTGTCCCTATAAAGACTCTACCACACCCGAGGATCTTCAGTGGGCACGGCGAAAGCGCTTGGCGCAGGTCATTCACCATGCGGTGCTTTTTCTTCGTGCAGGCTCTGTTGCTAACAGCGCATGCGGCTTCACCTGCGGCCTTGCAAACGCCGGTTTCAACGTCATGCGATATCTGCGATGAAGCTTCGATGCACAGCGTCTTCACTGACCTGCCCCCTTATCCAAGCCATGGATTCGTGACGCCCCTTGGCTTAAGCCATGGATTCGTGACGTCATCAGCCTCTGTCCCTATAAAGACTCTACCACACCCGAGGATCTTCAGTGGGCACGGCGAAAGCGCTTGGCGCAGGTCATTCACCATGCGGTGCTTTTTCTTCGTGCAGGTTGGTCATAACTGTTCGATGCGTAGTGATGATCGATTTTTAGTGGTTTTGCCGTGCCCCAAAGTTTTTATAAGTATAGCTTATGATTGTTTTTGTGCTTGCAAATTGATGATGTGTGGTGACGTAGAAGAAAACCCCGGGCCAACTGTTGAAGACATGTTTAAATCATTAATGGATGGACAACAGGCAATAAGAAATGATATAGCGGCCTTGGAAACGCGCCTTAGGACTACGGAAAAAGCTGTCGATAGTTTTGAGAAGCGTTTGACTCATTTGGAAGAACACGTGAAAACAAGCGCAGCTGCAGGCTTGATCGCAAGTGTACGCAAAATGGAAGATACAGTTAAATTGCAGCAAGCCAAGTTGATCGATCTTGAAGATCGCAGTAGGCGGTCAAATCTGATAATTTTTGGCATTGCAGATATTCCCAATGAAACTGTGTTGTTGTTACGCGACCAAGTTATAAACAAACTGTTTTCTGAAAAAATGGGCGTGAACTGCACTTCAGTGGCTAGAATACACAGGTTAGGAAAGAGTTCAGGGGGCAAGCCGAGGCCGATTATCGTTTATTTTCAGGACTACGCTGAAAAAAAACACAGTCATGCAGAATGCACGAAAATTAAAAGGGACAGCCATTTCTATCCAGGAAGACTACTGCGCAGATACAAGGCGGAAACGGAAATTGCTTTGGAGTAGTGCGAAGGCAGATAAAGATAGCGGAAAAAGGGTCCAGCTGATACACGACAAGCTCCGGATTGATGATCAGTATTTTTATTGGGATGACACCACGAACTCGCGCAAAAACTCTTCTGCAGATGACAACTCACGGCGCCGCAAAAAGCATACTGAGACGATGCACTCAGCGACCGGAAGCTAGCGCTTAAAGGCACACCAGCTCCGGATTTTGTCATTCAATGCAAGAAGTATTGTAAATAAAGCAGATAAGTTAGAAGATTTGCTTTTGTTATATGATCCCCATGTTTGCGTCATTTCGGAAACTTGGTTGCATGAAGCCATTAGCGATGGTGAAATCGTTCCACCGAACTATCACCTGTATCGGAAAGATAGGGGTTCTCGCGGAGGCGGTATTGCAGTAGTTGTCAAAACCGATGTTCACGTAACAGTCGTGGATCAAATCCGCGGGCACGAAAGTTTGTTTCTGAAGGTGTCTCTCTGGGGACTGTCGTTTTTCTTGTGTTCTGTATATCGGGCTCCAGGTGCCGATGACTCATATATGCATAAATTATACGATCATCTACTAACATTGAAAGGAAAAAACTTGGTAATAACAGGTGATTTTAATTTGCCCTGTTTAAATTGGAATCGCCTAAATTATGGTTCGACGGTTTCTGGTGACTTGGCGATAGACATAATGCTCAACCTTAGTCTTCAGCAGGTTATTAATAATAATACTCGGGGAAATAACGTTCTGGACCTTCTGTTCTTGAGCGAAATATTTTCTGGCGGAACAGCAATGGTTGAGCCTGGTATATCTGACCACAAGCTTATATATTTTTGCTGGGAGGTTTCAGCTGCAACGCAACAAAATTATAGGACTGTAAGAAAAATTAGAGACTTTGCAAAGGCTGATGATTTAGCGGTCACAGATTACCTAGTTACGCATCTTGAAATAATTGATAACAATGTTGAACTTTCGTGGCAAAGATTTAAGGATGTCGTAAAGTACTGCACTGAACACTTTGTTCCGTTAAAATCTATTAGACAACAACGGATAAATCCTTGGATAAATCGAGAAATTATCCAAGCCAAGCGTAAAGTTAAAAGACTGAGAAAGAGGAGCAAATCGACGACCACTCAGTTTGCGCATCTGAAACAAGAATTATTGATAAAGGTAAAACTGGCCAGAGATAGGTTCTATAGCACGAATATTGAAGAATTTCTTTCTAGTGATCCTAAAAAATTTTGGTTACACCTAAGCCAAAGAAAGCAGCAGATAGAGAGCATTAAAGTCAATGGAACTGAAATAAAGGATGCTCACAGCATTGCAGAGCACTTCAATGCCTATTTTCAAAGTGTGTTTGCGGAACAAGGTCAGAGTGAGTTTTCAAGCACATGCAGCCCTACGGTAAACGACATTTTAGTCACGCGTGAGGGTGTCCTGGCACTGCTCCTAAATATAAATATGAAAAAATCTGCTGGCCCCGATAACATCCCCAATGCTTTCTTAAGGCGATATTCTAATCAAATATCCGAATTTATTTCTAGTTTCTTTCAGTTATCTTTAAATTCAGGAGAAATACCGGCAGACTGGCGCATAGCTCGTGTTGTGCCGGTACACAAGAAGGGAGACCGTGAAATAGTTTCAAACTACCGGCCTGTATCTATTACCAGCACAAGTTGCAAGCTTTTCGGAACATATTGTCGCTGGTTTCATACACGAGTTCTTGAAAGATCACAATATACTGACACCTTTTCAGCACGGATTTAGAAAAGGACTCTCTACAGTGACTCAATTAGTGACAACCGTGCATGACTTTTCCCAAGTACTTGATTTATCCGGGCAACTAGATGTGCTGTTTCTGGACTTCAGCAAAGCATTCGATAGGGTCCCACACGGAAAGTTATTATATAAACTGGAAAAAATCGGACTACCCATGGGTATTATACGGTGGATTGGTGCTTACCTGACGGACAGAGAGCAGTTTGTTGATGTCCCAAATTGCAGCTCTGGTGCTCGGCCGGTCTCCTCAGGAGTTCCTCAGGGCAGTGTGCTAGGGCCATTATTGTTTTTAATTTATGTTAATGATATAATAGATGTTATCCCTGCAAATGTGTCCATTCGGTTATATGCGGATGATAGTGTTATATATAAGGAAATAGTGTCACATGATGATCATGAAGAGTTGCAGAGATGTCTTGTAGCAATTTCTGAGTGGTGCTTGAATTGGGGAATGCAGCTAAATGCGGAGAAAACCGTACTTTTGCGCGTAACAAGAAAAAAGTCTCCCAGTGAATATCATTATCAGCTTGAAAACAGAACTGTAGCCGAAGTCGAAATATATAAGTATCTTGGCGTTACTCTTACCAATAAACTAACATGGAAAACACATATTTCAGATATCTGCTCAACCGCCTTAAAGAAGCTGTGGTTCGTAAAGAGGAAGCTTAAACACGCGCCTATAAGAACTAAAATGTTAGCTTATAATGCAATCGTAAGATCATAATTAGAATATGCTGCTGAACTCTGGGACCCACATACTAAAAATGACATTTTGAAACTTGAGCGAGTCCAGAGAAAAGCTGTGAGGTTTATATACGGAAAATATGCCAGGAATGACTCCCCGTCCTCATTAATGTCACAAAACAGTATACAGACACTACAAACACGCAGAAAAATTAATCGTCTGGTACTACTACACAATACACTTGCTGCGAAGAATAATATGGTTTTGCCCTCTTCGGTATGTAGGCCTACTACGAGAAAAACAAGACACACTCACGAACATTTGCTTGCGCCGATTTTCGCGCGAACAAACGCCCACAAGTACGGTTTCTTTCCTCGAACGGTGAGCGAGTGGAATTCTCTTCCTATTCATGTATTTCAATCGAACGATTTCATGGCTGCCTTGACAAACCATTTTTCTTGTGAATTTTAGTGATGTCGAGGTGAGATTGCTGTTTCTTTTTACGCACTATGTACATTTCATATGGCATTGTTTACGCATGTTGTATTTTCTTTTCTTTTTTGCTTGTTTGTTTTTTCTCTTTCTGTAATGCCCCTCCTGCTTGGGCCAAAGTATTGGCCTGCAGTATTTCTAAATAAATAAAAAATATGCGTGTCAACCAGGTGTTCTACTACACAGCCACGCCTCTGCTTGGAATTGCGCTGAAAGTGCTTTCCATGCTTCACAAAAATACGCGTCCCGTATACAGGTGTCACTGTACGAGATGTAATATCGCAATAATATTGCGTTGGACAAGCGTTCATTGCTATCGGGCGTCACACCATGTGAATATCATATCGACTTGGTAGTTTAAAGCCAGCCATCCATTAGAAAAGGTACACACATTACTGCGCGTATTCCCTTACGAGCACGTAGTGGGCGCATCGCAGCTTCGAAAAAGTGCCTCGCGCGCAATTTATACTTACAATAAAACAACATACAATAAAATTTATGCACTAAGTAGTCGAAGTAAGCACCAGGGGCAAGATATCGCTATCGCGTTCAACTCTTAAAGACGAAGCTTAGGCGTCCCCCAATTTTTTTTTCTTTTCTCCCTATATTTTTCTCTTCTTTGTTAAGTAGCGACAACCATTGAAGCGCCACCGATGAATCTCGTTGCGTAACAATCATTTTAGGTAGCTATGAGCTTCCTAACGCTTTTCCAGCGCCTGGCGAAACAGCGGGGGCCGTGTCCCCTGCTCCCTAATGACGGGGCATTAGCGGGGGGACAAATGCGCGTCTATTCACATATTGTCCGCTGAAAGCTGGTTGGTAATTTACTTAACGAGCGTGGCTTTGTAAATCTTCTAGGTTAGGGAGAACATGACGGCAAACACCGGCTGCGCGTGAGAAAGGGTCGAAATGAGAGAGGGTCGCAAATTTTGGCGACCTGTGGCGTCATGATGACGCCATAGGTTGAAGTCATCAGTGTTGACGCCACTGACTCCGACGGTCACTTTTCGCGTTTGATGATGCATCTGAGGTTTTCGACTTAATATGAAGAGAACACATGGGCGGCAAACGAGAGCGCATGTGCCACAGAAATTGCGTAAAGCCCACTATTCACCGCGGCTCCGCTAAAATGTCGCTAAAGTGAAAATGGTGCAAAAGGACACCTGCCGCTGAAATGGCTCCTGCAAATTGTGCACGAAATATCAAGTGCATCAGGCTGTCCTAAGAAGGCAAAGCATGTCGTGGCAAAAAGACGCATGCTGCTCAAACGTAAAACATTGTAGCAGTTTACGATCAATTCAAAAAAGGACTTCCTCTACATTTCATGAAAATTCGATGTCACCTCAGCACCGTGTGCCACAACACTTTGCGGTGAAAAAATCCGTAAACGGAGTGGGTGCTCGAGCCGACATTTCGACAAGTAGACTACAAGGATTCTGCAAGGCCGGGACTGACATCTTTGCTCGTCATTCACCTTAATAGAGTGGAATGACTCGGGCTTTTGTTCTAGCAGCACTAATCACTTCCTTAACATGCATACCATTACTTTCGAAAGATCTGAAGTGCATGGCGGATAGAGGAGTATTCCACATAAGACAATGCTTTCTTGTTCGACCTAGAGATCTACGTGTGCAGAAGTCTAAGGCTTCCTCCTGAATGTAGTGATTTATAGCGGAAACGTCTTGTGTCAATACAGCGACCAACCAGTGTGGTAAAATAAGCATTATCTAAACCCACAAGTTCGCTGTTCGCCAAAAGAAAAAGAGTGCGCCCAGCTACACTTCGAGAACGCTGTCGAAGCAGCGAAGCTGCTGTCCCCTTTCGTCAGGCTCACCCTCACTTTCTACCGAGCCCTGACAGTCTCCTTTTAGCGGGCCTCTTAATGATTCACCCTTTCCAATGAGTCTCGCATTCGCCCATATTGGCGAGGCGCAGCCCTTCCTCTCCTACCGAGTGCCACTCTCGCCACGCCGCAAGACCACGTGACCAGCGCTACGCAACGGACGGGGAACTAAGATGATTCTCGCTGTTAAAAATCTGTAGCGCTAGAAAAATTTAGCGTTGTCTTATCGTCATAATACGCAATAGTCCGCACGTGTATGCACCTACACTTGAGCTGTACTCGGTCGACGATGGGTCAGAATTTTCCTCGCACATTTCCTGTCTGAACAGCAACAGGCACTCTACACCTGTGGACGCCCACATTTTACACGGCGTACTTCTAGAGAAATCGCTCTAATGGCAGCTGGTGGACTTCCACATCAAAAGTGAAAATGTAAAAACACCCAAAGCGTAGCTGCGCCCAACATCCTCTGCCTTTGCAAGCAATGTGCTCATCTGCGCAACAAGTTGACGTGTAGGCGCCACAGCTGTCCCTGTGTGCAGCTTGCGCGTGGAGCTTTGCATCGCATGTCGTCAACGCTGGAGGTTTGCAAAGAAGCAGAACTGGGACACCGTGAAAGAACCTTAATGCTACTCGGAGCACACTGCTTACAGTCCTTCTATTAGAACACGAATTACACAAAACCACGGGCGTAAACTTTTATAGTACAAATAAAAGCACACAAAATACGTGGATTCCGCTGTCGGCCGGCAGGTATATTTTTCATGAACGATACTTCTCGATTTGCACTATTGCAGATATTCTGAATTTACCAGCATTGTACGCGCCAATATTAAGCTGAACAGTCTTACTTGGCGGGTCGTGTCAGCAAACCTGTGCTAACAAAGCTCTTCATTCATCTGTCAGGAAACTAAAGTTTTTAATCCCAGAGATCTGCTGCCAGATCTGACAGATGAATTTCACGCCGCTTAGTTGGAATGATTTCATAATGAAGGGCTCTAGACTTAGAGACAGTGCCGTTGTAGCACACTAAGGCTACTGGCCAGGCTCTCTCTCGAGAGACTGTGAATAAACTTTTATTATTAATGAATGTAGAGAAAACCATCGTTGGGTGGGGCCCTCAGTCCAGGGCTCCATCGCCTTGCGCGACCCTGCGAGGCCGCTGGACCAGCTGCTGCTGTGCCTGCCAGCGTAAGCTTAGCAGTGCAGACTCCAAAGATGAAGGGATAGGATGGGGGATGGGAGGGACGCCCCGTGGGCATTCTCACGTGGAGTGGTAAACTGCTGATATGAATCCACAGAGGAGGCGTATAGAGTTCGATGAAAGAGATTTAGCATGTAGAGACAAGGAAATGAGTTACAGATAGGGCTCCGTGTTTTCGGTGTTTATATTTCTTGAAAATCGGCGGGTGTTTATAGGAGTTTATACTTTTGGTGGGAATTTGGCATTTATCGGGGTTTATTCTTCGTAAATCCCCAATTCTCCGAAATTCGGAGTTTTGCATTATTCTCAAAACCCCAACACTTTAGATCAATTCATATCTAAATAATAAATCATCAGAACACACGAAGCACATTTTATTTTTTCTAGATGGCTTGAGTGCACAAAAACATAAATGCACGAGCAATATACTTGAACATAAAACATCTGTATTTGTGTGTTTAATAACCCTATCTTATAACTTATTGTAAAACACGCAATCATATTTTGCGAGGTTGCTGTCAGTGATCGAAGTGCGCTCTTTTCGATTGACGACTCTCAGCTTTCAAAATGCCCTTTCAACGTTAGCGCTAGAAACAGGAAGCGCCAGAAGACGCAGCGCGCCGCGAGAAAGCACTGGCCACTGGACATTGTGAAGTCTCCAAAACCACAGCGGTTCAAGAATGTTACATATTTCATAGCATTGATAGCTCGCAAAAACGCTCAGGAGCTGGCTCATGTCAACAGTTACAAGAAGCACTAATTGAAAAATAGGCGCATAGGTTTGGAATGCGCATGGAAGCTCGTGCTTCACATTTGGATTCACAATCTGAACACAGTACCAAAACGATTCTTTGCTGTACTGGAGTTGATCGCACAGGTTCCTCTCAGATGTCTGTCGCCACTTTTCGGCGACAGCAGCGTAGCATCGTGAATGTCTGCGACAGTCGTTAAGTGGTCATTCTCGTCAAGGAGGTCAAACAGACTTGTGACATCTGATGCGAAGACTTCGGTTGGATCACAGCCAGTGACTGATCAGTGCGGGCAAACGAACACCCAGTATGGAATAAACTTGCAAGGTGTGCCAGCGTACTCTATGCCACAAGTTCCTTAATTATTGAGAGCATGGCACACGAATTGGTCTTCACAAGCCCCATCTTAACGAGCAAGTCTTGTACAGCTTCAGGCGATGAAATAAGACTCTTGAGCTTATCACACTTTGTTTCCTTTGCTTTGTCGCTTCCCAGGAAAGACAAAATGGTGCGCCAGTGGCCCAAAATATCTTCTAGAGCTTCCTAAGAAGAGAACCACCTCGACGGACATAAGGTTTTCAACGACTTCAAGGACATGCCCATGGCCAAGCACACGAGACCAAACTTACGGCGCAGCTGCCGCGGCGACTTCAACAGGGCTGGAAAGTGCGCAAGAAAATCTTGAACTACGTTAAACGAGCTCGTCCTGATTCTATCCTCCAGAGCGTTGTTGAGTAGGTGGCACGGATCTTTGAAGCGAAGCGCCTTGAATACGGGGTTGGAGAGTTGCAAATCCTTGTGAAGCTTCTGCATGTAGGAAGCTGAGTCGGAGCACAATACAGCTGCGTCGTCTAATAAAGCTACGCGCGCTAGACTTTAAATCGGTGAAACCAGAAGCTGTATCAATGAGCACTTAGAACTTGCCCTTTCGATAAAGAACGGAACCAGTATAATAAAAAGTTGGGCGAGTTGGTGTTGATCCAGGTCATATTAACCTTGAAATCGGAGTTTATCGGATAAATCCGAATTGTCAAAAATTTCACCGGCGAATGTTTATCGGATTTTTTCGGATAAAACCGAAAACACGGAGCCCTAGTTATGAGGAGGATATGTGTAACGAAGCCTTCGACAAATCGGTATATATCCTAACTCGCTTCAAATCGACGCCGCGATTCTTCAGAAGGGCGCAGCGCGAATAAAAGAGGACAATCAGAAGGAACACAATGGCATCACAAGCACTGACTAACGAGTGGTGTTATTCTTTCTTCTTGCGTGTTCCTTTTCCTTGCCCTGTTATATTCCCGGTGAGATTTTCAAGTATGAACCAACTCGCCCCAACTAGTCTTACTGCGACATCATGAGGCGGTTAGTTTTTCGTGTAGATGCAAGGCGGACACTTTAAAATTGATTTTAAATGTGTTCTAGGCTATAGCAGCCGCTGATATTTTGTAGGTGATGTGTGCTTCTCCACACAAGTGTATCTCAAAAGTTCGGTCGCCCTCACAATTTCCTGTGAGCACTACTTTAACTATTTAGTTAAGCTTTTATAGTAAAACAACTATAGAAGCTATCAGGCGCGAACCACGAGTACACTAAGGGAAAGGTAAATTGGCAGGAATAGTCTCTTCTTTCAGCGTAAAGCTCTTCTGGTCTCTAAAAAAGTGTCCTTAGGTATTGTTGCGCATTCTGTCAACGCCTCCCCTACAAATATATCCGCCGCATTCGTCAAAAGCCTGCTGCCCTTCCCCTTCCCTTTTTCCTCGTTTCTACTAAAGGTGGTGGCTAGCGACAGTTGCGGTGGTCGCTTGAAACACAGGCGCTCGAGTGCACGCCGCCACCTCCGACGCCACACTACAGCAATTCCCATAGCGGAGATCGGGGAGTAGCTGGCACCATCTCTTTACAAGTGGCCACAACTCAAGGCATGACGGCTAAAAGGATTAGTGAGTGACGTTCCTAGAGGAGTCGTTGGTTCTGATAGTTAGGAAGTGTGCGGAGAGATGGTAATAGTGACTACAGCTTATGCAAAGAGCTATATTTTCCTCTCTCGAATACCGGACATAAGGTTCAAGGAAAGCAATTTTTTTGCACTCTACACATCCCCGTAATGTCTCGACTCTGCAATCCTTTCTTCAGATGCACGGGTTTGGCAACCATACGAGTGCACGAATGAACGTCTAAAACTCAGGAGCACAGGCTTGCGTGCATTTGCCATGCAACGAACACCTGCTTAAGGTGACGCCCGTGCCGGGGTTATCAAAGTTGCTTCTTAGATAAATGTTGCTAAAAGCTTGCTACTTCTGTTTTATTCTCACCTTGTATCTATATTGTCTGAAGTGATACACGAGGAATAAATATTCTACGCATGCTCTGTTTACTATTTTTATTATTAATGACTATCAGGTTCTCGACAATGGCGTGACAAGGTCACTCGCCCCATAAATTTCTTTTAGTTCCCTGTTCTTCTCTTCGCAGTCAACGCTCCAACTTAGCATCGTAAGACCTCTTTTATGAGGGCATTTCGAAGCTGATTCATCGGAGGTACATAGGATGTACTTCTTGAAGAAAGATGTCATTTCTCACGATTTTGATATTCTGTGCAAATGAGGTAAAGGCATCGAGTTTCGCCGAATATATGCAACTTACCCCGTAGCAACATCCAGCTCCTTGAATATGGAAGGTACTCTTCCTTTTTGGTACCTCCAGTGCTACTGGTACATGTTCACTACTCAAGCCATTATTGGCATGTCTAAAGTTCTACTACTATATAAGGTTTGTAGACCAATGAACAGGCCCAGTGATGTGTACGCGTTTGGCTAAAGTGCTGTAAAATATGCGCTTTGATTCTTCATTTATTCAGAAAAAAACTGTGCCAGTCGTTCTACAGGGAATTGTGAGCATTAAAATTTCAAACCGCCAGAAATACCTGTCACAGCTGGATTACCACATCTTCAAGATATGCGGTGGTAAATCAAGTATTTATTTATTTATTTATTTATTTATTTATTTATTTATTTATTTTCACATACTGCAGCACGGTTACAGGGCCATCGCTGGATTGGGTACAGAGCTGTAAATAAAATAAAAAAGAACTCCAAAAGTAGGCGAAATAGACAAAAACATAGACAGCTCAGAAAAATATGAAAGTAACATACGCATAATTATATAAACATTGTAAAGCAAGAAGCAAGGATTAGGGTAAACCATCTTTTAGTGCCCTCCAAAATTCATCTTTCTGTAACGAACCAATTTGACCTCGTATGGTATTCCACATTTCAATACAATGGGGGAAAACGTGTATTTGAAAAAGCCTGTGCGATGATGAAACACAGATACTTTGAGTGCACGGCTGTTTCTGGTGGATTTTGTTTTGGCAGGTGTTATGCAGCTGTTGTGCGATGAATATTGCGGCGACTTGAAAAAAAGAGTGGGAAAGTTTCAGAGACTCGATTTCGCGTCTTTTAGAAAGAGAAGTTAAACCAAGGTGCGTTAGATGGGATGATTGTGACAAATTACAATCATAGCGTCTGTAAAGGAAGTGAATGGCTTTTCTCTGGATAGATTCGACGCGTTTTATGTCACCCATTTTATAGCGGTGCCATACAGTGGCGCCGTACTCAAGGATTGGTCTTACTAAGGTTTTGTATGTTAGCAGTTTAATTTATTGGGAGGCTAAACGTAAGGAACGGTTAAGATATCCGAGTTTTCTCAGGGCTTTGTTGCAAGTGATGTCGATGTGATGAGACCATGATTAGTTTGTGGTGAAAAGGAGGCCGAGGTACTTATCTTGACGGCAACAGATGCGCTCAAAAGACAGGAACGCAAGAAGGCACATAGATGGACAGACGAAGCGCAGTTAAAGATGGACAGTCAAAGCACAGACCTAGCGCCGTTAATGAAAAGTATAGATAAGAGTTCCAAAAAGTATCTTGAAGTTTTCGTAACGATCAAAACCCACAAAGCGGACGCCCCATTTAGAGTCATTGTGTCGGAACGTGACACTTGGCGAAAGGCATTCGGTCTCTTTTTACAAAAAAAAAAACTGAAACCCTTGCCCGTCAAGGACCCGTTTCCCATTAGGAACTCCAAGGAAGTCCTCAATTTTATTTGTTCCTTCACGGGCAAGAACTTGAAAGGTTTTTCCGTAGACACCACGGATCTATATTACAGCTTATCCCACAGTAGTTTACTAAGCTGCGTTGAACGAGCTATAGAAAAGTTCAGTGAAATGGCTTTTCAAACTGAATCAGGCATCTGCAACAGCCATTTTTTTAGAATCGCTCCAATTCTATTTGAAATCAACCATGGTCAAATAGAATGACAGATGCTGTCTACAAAAGGCAGGCATCTGCATAAGCTCATGCATAGCCTCCATTCTTAGTGATTTCTTTTTATGTAAACTTGACAATCCGCTTGCCGCTGATGTTAGCTCCACCAATGTGGTAAAGGTTTTCAGATTCGTTGACGACTACTTGCGTCTTTCAGAGTGTGACGTGGCACATTTTGCTCAAGATTTCTAAAAATGTTCTTGCACCTAATCTAAAATTATTAGACCCGTTGCATGTCACTAAAGAGCTTCCCAGCGAAGGAAGCATTCTTTTCTGAATGTAAAACTCAGCTTTTCAGGAAACCAAGTCTGCTGGGGCTATGAACCCCGAGCGAATAAACCAATTCGTCCTTTTACCTCAGCGCACTCGAAGATAGTGATAAAGGGATGGTCAATCTTTGTCCGAAAAAGTGTGCTGGAAAGATCGTGCCGCCGTCAAATGATTCAAATCTTCTCTCAGCAAACAGCGCGTTTATCACAGGCAGGTTATCCAGGTGAACTGGTCGTTTCAGCAGCTGAGAAGCTACTTCGGAACGTAAAAGCTTCTACCTCTAACATGCGCCCCGCCTCTCAGGAGAGGGATAAATGAAATTTTTTTTTGTAATCCCTTATATTCATCAAGTGTCGCACAACGTCAAGACGATTGCTCGAAAAGCTGATCTGAAGGTTTTGTTTTCTGTGCTAGCGAAACTCGCTTCAGTGTGCAAAATGACGGACCCTAACTGCAAAGAAAAGAAAGCATGTAAAAAATAACATCAAGCCAGATATGTAAACTGCATTGATGGGGTTGTGTATAGCATTCCGCTGACATGTAACCGCGTGTATATCGGTCAAACAGGTCGCTGCATAAACGACCGCCTCCGCAAGCATACGTACAACTTCAGAAACAAAAGAGGGGGGTGGCTAGCCATTCATTGCGAAAAATGTGGTTACAAACCTGATTTTTAATGTTGCACTGTAATTGTCAAGAGCAAAAGTGAAACAACACGCCTAATCATGGAAGCTCACAATATCTCATGTCTCAAAGACAAATGCATCAGAATGCCATCTGTCTCTTTATCAGCCAAAGAAATAGCATGTCTCACTGGTACTTCACGTGTGTGTTAGATTGTCTTTGCTTCTTTCGTAATACGAAATGAGTGGTTTTTTCATATAAGGTCACATTTCCCGCCAATAAACTGTTAGCTTGGGCTTCCTCTGTCCGTCTATGTGCCTTCTTGTGTCCCTGTCTTTTGTGCGCATCAGTTCCCACCAAGATGAATTCCCAAAAAGCCCAATTCGAAACCCTCAGAGGTACTTATATTGTGGGGCCGGCTGCACTACATAATTGTTAAACGAATAATTAAACGTTGATGGAGTTTTCTGTCTGCTAAAACACGTGACAGCTTTTTTTTGAAAATTATTGTTTATCTGCCAATTTCGACACCGCCTGCAAAAGCCCAAGAATAATGCATTGAGTGCTTGGTGATCATGAGGTGAATTGATTACGTGATAAAGAACGCAATCGTCAGCGTAAAGACGAATTTTAGTGGAAACTACGCCTGCTATATGGTTGCTATATAATAAAAAAGTAAGGGCCCTTGCAAGGATCCCTGGCTCACTCCGGAAGGTACGTGTGCTTCAGACGAATGGGAAGTGTTAATAGATGCATGTTGGCGACGATTTGAAAGAAAACTACTAATCCAGTCAACAAGCAGAGGGTTTAGTAAAAGAGTGAGCTTATATAGTAGTTTTGAATGAATGACAGTGTCAAAGGCTTTGGAAAAGTTAATGAATAATGCGTTTACCTGAAGACCTAAGGGAAGAGCTAAAGATAAGTCATGATTGAGTTCTGTCAGCTGAGTGATGGTACTGAATCCACACCGGAAACCATGTTGTACATTGGAAAGGATGTTAGAGTCAAGAAAATTGTGTTTAAAGACAATATGTTCGAGTAGTTTGCATTAGTGAGAGGTTAGTGATATAGGCATGTAATTTACCAGAGATTGCTGACTACCTGATTTGTGTAGAAGCACTTGTGCATTTTACCATGATGATGGTACAGTGGATGTTCGCAATAATTTTTCTAAAATGACTGACAGGTATTTGCCTGTTCATAAAGAATAACGATGGAGAAAATGTTGTTAGCATTGTCTGGGATAGACTACTTTTTTTCGATCAACATTTAAAGTTAAGTTTCAACATCAACAGAAACAATTGAGGCATGATATGCACCGCGAGTAGAAATTTCATGATTATCTAGAGAAAATAGAGACATGAAATATTCGTTAAATGCGTTGGCAATAACCTGCGGTTCGCTAGTGGGAGTTTCGCTAAGGACGAATACATTAGTGTTAGATTAATGTGGCGAAATTGAGCTCCAAAATTTTTGGGGTTATTTTTAACCATATTTGTTAAAGTAAGCGTGAAGAAAAAGTCCTTAGCAGTAATTATATTTCTGCGAAGCTCCTCCTTCACTGAATTAAAATCGGCTCTCCGCAAAGCGGTGCCATTACGACTGGCACGCCGTAGTCTTGCCAGTCGACTCTTTAAATGCGGTATTTCTCTCATTATCCACGGAAGTTCAATATTGTTCTTTTTAGTTTCAGTGGGATATATGTTTCAACACATTTCTTAACAAGGTTTTCACAATAGGACACCAAACTGTTCACATCACCAGTATAGTTCATTTCAGTAAATATATCAAACTTGCTACTTGAAGTATCATCATCAGCGATGCTATACAGCCATGCCACGCATCATCAGCCATGCTATAGTCGGAATAAATTGTGTACTCGTACCGACATTTTGGAACTGTGTTTAAGAGAAATAATTACGCCATTGTGAACAGAAATACCGTTAATGACATGAGATGTAAAGCCCCTTGTATAAAATAAGGCACTAAGAGAAACGCATTCTAGTATAGCTCTGTGCCTTGTCGCATCAGTGACAACTTGTCTTAGTTCTAACTTTAACGGAAGATTGACCGACTTCCTACAAAGTGGTAAATCGGTGCCGAGAATGGAGAGTGACCGCTATGAGATGCCAGCCACATTGAAGTCACCCATTCAAATTGGTTACCTGAAGAAAAGCTTTTTTAGTTTCTACAACTACTGAGTACTGTTAATTGATCTGGTGATGAGCGGGGGGGGGGCGATAAAATACACCGACTATTATAGGAGTGTTCGCGATAGGAACGTCACCCCAGACAGTTTCTATATTTTATGGTGATTTTAGCACAAAAAACCTCAAATCAGACCACGAGAAGATGGCAGCGCCACCATCTCGGCCGTGTTGTCTATGAGTCCGCGCAGCATTGAATTCCCTGGTGGAGTGACTTCCGAATCATAAATATCACTGTGAAACCAAATTCCCGTGACACCAATATGGTGACGGCAATAAGTAGCAGGCAAGTGTATAAAATCAGGAAGTTTATTAGTGAGACTCCTGGCTTTATTATGCAGTATGCAGATGTTATCGTGTGGATCATGATGCGGTCGTTTTGTACCATTACATGGAAAAGTAGAGCGTTTGGTAGACTGTTATAGGACTTCACTAATGAATTGGAAATGCAGTCCAAGTCATACCGTTCATTATCTACATATACATGATCATACCTTGGGTAGAGTGGAACCATTGCTCCGAAAGGATGCAGTGATGTCCCATAATTTTTGTCGAATAATCCGCAGATGCTCACAGCAGTCCTCAGTTATTCGCAATTAGGAGCCCTTTAGCTTAAAGCCTTTTAGAACCTTGATCTTATCTCCCAAGTCAAGAAGTTTAAGAATGACGGGGGTGGATTTACTACCACGATATCTACCAATTTTGTGGAAGTGTTCGGTCTGCGGAAATTCAACCTCAAGTGGGCATGAAAAAACTTCTTCAGGCTGGCCTGTAAAGAATCGTCATTTTCTTCTTACAATTCCTCCAGACCGTATATAATAATGTTGTTTCTGCGCGATCAATTATCTTAATCATCATTACTAGAAGAGAGCTTGCTGACTGTAGAAGTCACGTTTGGCAGCGCATGTTGTCGTAAAGTGTAGCATTATCCAATGGTGGTGTTTGCTCGAGAAGAAACAAGCGTAATTCGATTGCCTCGAACCGGGAGTTGACAGTGTTGCGCAAATCCGCGACGTCTTCTTCTATTTTCTTCTGGCCACAGAATTTGCGAAAACATTTCTAAAACAGAGCACTGATTGTTCGGATTAGTGCTCGACGTATGACTAGCTTCCGCTGGATTGGAATCAGGAGAAATTGCTCTCGATGGAAGGCGTGTGTTAGTCAAATTAACGAGAGTTGACCTGTCAGAACGCCCTGGGTTTAGCTCAACATCGCCGCTTAATAAGAGGCTTCGCAGTGAATGCACAACACCAGCATATCAAGAACTAAATATAAATGAGCGATAATGGGGGCAAGGCAGCAGCAGCAAACATCGATCCTCAGAACGGAAGCAATAGGCGTTATTGAGATAACGTCTATTAGTGACAGTAACTAAGCACTATGCTAGTGCTGCTGCGACCTTCTCCACTGAAATGATGAAGTTTCGGCGGCGCTTTTATATCCCTGACCGTTGACGTCACGTCGTTAGGCATGTTTCAAAGTACATCGTCATAGATGATGTCACCGATAGAGGTTTGCAGAATGACCGCGGTGCTGACGAAAGAACCATGGCTGTGCTCCCAGAAAAGCACAGGGCAGTCGGTGCACATGCAAGCCTATGCTTGCACGTGTAGATCAGCAGTCGGTGAGACACCAAGAAAACAAGAAGACGTGGCTGTCAAGGGAGCAGCCACGCCAACGCTAAACAGCACAAGGAACAGACAGCGATTAAGCATTGTGATAGGGCTGCTGCAACCTTCCCCACTGAGGACGAGTGCATACACTGAAGATCTTTCATATTCTAATATGCATTATGGAGCTACCAAAGACGGCCTCGAGGCAAGTCTAAGGCTCCATATCGTTACTTGCTCCAGTTACTGCAGTTCTACACAACGAAAGAAATATTTTAACATATGAGCTCACGGAAAATTGCAGCAGGTTCCGCGAACGCCGGTCATCGAGCTTATGCGAGTCAGTGAGGAACCATCTATGCCGCAGCTTTTGACTTTGAGCGAAGCGTTACGAGGAGGAGTCACATCTTTGTGTGAATTGAGTAGTTGTGTGCATGTCATGAATAGATAGATAGATAGATAGATAGATAGATAGATAGATAGATAGATAGATAGATAGATAGATAGATAGATAGATAGATAGATAGATAGATAGATAGATAGATAGATAGATAGATAGATAGATAGATAGATAGATAGATAGATAGATAGATAGATAGATGTGGGCGAAGCGCTATTGGCTCACTAAAAATACCTTGCATTCAAGAAATTTATCACGCAACTGATTATTTCAATGTGAATAGGTCAAACTACTTTAGATGTGCATTTTTGATGCAAAGCGCACGGTTTCAATTCAAACAACCGTTTGCAAATGGCATCACCATTATGCCAAATGCTTCGAGTACCCTAGAGTTTATCAGTATTGAATTGATTAGGTGTAATCACATTTCACGAAGCCACGTCTTCTTTTCCAGGTGCTGCTGCGCTATTTAACTTCCGTGCCACGCTTAAGAGATATTGTCCGCCACGTGCTATCATTGACGGGCAGTGTGATTTTTCGGGCTTTTGCTGCAATGGCGGAACTGTTACACCAGTGCTAGAAATGTCTGGCAGCTAGTCGTACAGAGATCTTCTGCGAGAGAATTGATTGATGTAGGCCATCTGTTTAGGGTAACGTGTGCTTGATTATGGCACCTGTAGTGCAAGGACACAGCCACAAAGACGCACAGGTTTATCATGCGTTCTCTCATTAGAGGTGGAGCAGCTGAACAGGCACAGACCAATGGTATAATGGTTGAGTAGGACACTCGATTTTGATGTTGTATTCCGTTCTTATAAACAATAGCGTATTATATAGTAGACCAGAAGACAGTGACACCGCGAGCCTTATCAGTTGAATTCTTTATTGCTCTCAAGTAATATGTTCAGTCTTCTAACTCGACATAGAATGGCAAGTCTGGGACTGCCAATAAAGGATGACGGCTAATTCCTTCGGCTACCCCAAACCAAAAAACGACATTAGAAATTCGCGAAATGTAATGCCACTCGCTATGAACGCAGACAGAAAGGATTGCATCATTCCGTCAAACGATTCAGCCGTAGTACCCCGTTTCAGTGCGCTGTCTCCAATCGCTAATGACGCCACACCATTCTTCCAGTTAGGCGGCAAGATTCCCCACACCTGACCATCTGATGATGGCTCGCTGCTATTCCCTTCGGATGCTAGACTTCCTGATGCTTGATTGTTGGATAATTCCGCGCTACCGTTCCCTCCGATTCCTGGACTTCCACGCACTTGATTTTGTGATAATATTTCGCTCATGTTGCCTTCGGATGGTGAACTTCCCGACATTTGATTGCTTGGTGACGTCTCGCTACTGTTGCCTCCGGATTCTGAACTTCCCGACACGATGGCCAGCAGCGCTGAAATTAGAAATCGTGACATGCACAAAATCAGCTACAAATGCCCAGACCGTTCTGCGTCATCGGGTTGCAAATCTGTGTTTCAAGTGCCTGAGTTCGTGCTCTCCTGGACAAACCAAATTTATTGTGCACCTCCTAAGCTTAACACGCCATATAAGCGTAACGCAAGAGCTGATTAAAAGAATCACCAGAATGAAACAATCAGTTGCCTGGTAACACCAGGGGAGTCCAAAAACTCAGCGATACCACAGGCAATGTGGTGTTTAAGGCATATATATATATATATATATATATATATATATATATATATATATATATATATATATATATATATATATATATATATATATATATATTAAGCTTAGCAAACATAAACGTTTCCACAAAGTATCGTTTTCGGTTCATCAAACGAGCACTATTAGCTCGTGCGCTATAATCACTTTGTTTGCAAATTTGCAAACGAACTTCATTGCTTGCAGTCTGGTAGTTCACTGTTGTAAAGAGCACACGTGTCCAAATGTGCGAAAAACGCTCAGCTCAGCTGAGGAAAGGTGTCTTACCAAAGGCAATGGCAGCCACACTCCACACCCGAACTTTCAGGGTGCAAGGCATTTTTTTGGATTGATCTGCATAATAAATAGCATACGGCATAAACTGCAAACGCTGCCGTGTTATGCCATTTTATTTTTCAACAACTTCAGTTACGCATTCTAATGGCGGAAAGAAAGGCATCTCAGGTGTGGCAGAATCACGCGCATTGCCACAAATTATTATATGTGGGAAGGCACAGCGCAACTGACACAATGGACAAGAACACGCAACACACACGAGCACGTGTTCTTGTCCATTGCCTCAGTTGCGCTATGCCTTCCCCTTGCTATGAACCAACTCACCCAGCCCAAAGTCTTATTATGTGTATTTCTACCTAAGCGCAACGACCAAAAATAAAGATGCGCCAGCATTGACAAAGGGCGTGAACCCGCGGTTTTGCAAACGAGACGCACAGAATACACTAAAGCGCTGTGCACTTCTGATGATGTGGAGTTTCAAAAGTTATCCAACGAACTGTGCCGAGACACTAAAAAGACACTGCAGCATGTGACACGCAAGACCGGCTGCAAATACATTAAATATGAGTGAACGCTACTTTGAAACATAGTAAGCTATCGGGAAAAATTAAGAAAAAAGTGACAATCACGTGGTTTTTCGCAAATAAATATTATAATTCTGAACACACCAAGATTGCTCAGTGTCCATAGAATTCTAGTGAAGACCACGAGAGCGCAAGCTCGACATCCTAGCACAAAATACACATTAGGAAAATGGAGTAAAAAAACCGTTAATGGTATACAGGTATTAAAATATTATGCCTTAGTTCACCAATGCGACGTACCTCACGATGATTACAGATGAAGAACCCCCTACAAAAACAACGGACACAGAAAAAGAAGACAACAGGACAAAACTGAACTAAATTTTATTGCAGAAAATAAACCAGGTAGGAGTTCCATCAACCACTGCATTCAGGTGTGAGAAGCACCACAAAAAAAGAACTCGCACAAAAGACGAAGCAGAAACATAATTTGATAAGTAATCACCCGTAATGGTGCATTCAACGGAGCGCACTACCTTGTCACCGAGGCTTAGAGCAGTAGTGACACAAATTTCAGACATCGCAAAATGGACAGTTTACGTTTCCTTGGCATGCAGTGTTAATGCTCTCCACGCACCGGAGTCTGGCCCCACGTAAAAAGATTTCAGTTTAATTTTATTGTTTTCGTCACTGAGCATCTGCAAGCTGCAGCCCCACCGCAACGGACATAATCCCGACGAGCCAACACGGTTTCAATGAGTTTGCGAATTATTCGTCCTGCATGCAGCTTAAATCGCAGAAATCACTGTCGGTGTAGCTGGACGAGAATTCACTCATCGTTGTTCAGGTGCAGCACGAGCGGATGACAGATCTCCCGCTAGTATGTCGCGAGTTGCTGTCTCCACGTGACGTCACACTGCGATGACACGTCGCTGAGAAGACGCCCCCTCGACATTGAAACCGAAAGTGTTTTTTTAAAGCTAGATGTATTAAAATATATTCAATGCATTCCCAGGCATCACAATATCGTTTTAGGGTTGTCGACACACGTGCTTTATTTAGAGCAACAATCCGAAAATATTTAAAATTCGTGTCAATACTCCTTTAAAAGGACACTAAAGAGAAGCGATGAATCGGTTTAGATCGATAAATTGTGTTCTGAGAACTCTAATGTCGTTAATTTCGCCATCATAAGTTAATTATTAGAGGTGAAAATCAATTTCAAAGTTACATTTTTAGATTTGGCGCCAAAATTTCTCCGCGTGACGTCATGGATTTCAAAGTGTATTTATCGTGTTTTGGCACCATTGGCTCAATCAAATTACCCAAAATTTGGTATGTTAATTGTATGGCCCCCTCAGAGGACAATGTTTTGCATTTTTACCGATTAGCAACTACGTAGTCCCTAGTAGGCGCCGTCAAAACGTGTGACGTCATGGCGAATGGTGCGGAAACTTCTAGGTGGCGTGGCAGCCCATATTTTGTTTTTGCGCGTCTTCTCACTTACTAAGTGTCTTCTCGCAGCAAGCGTGGTGGTTTTGGCATCGTGAAAGAGTGTTTTACGAATATGAGACAAATCGTTTTGCCCTTTAATGGCCCTTTAAGGCGGTAACGCCTACTTGCTTGTTTCATTGCTAAGTTTGTGAAAGGCTACGGCAGATTCCATTTGGTATTTGTTCTTTCCGCGGCCTAGAATACTGGCACTGCAACAACATCCGGATTCACCTGCACTCTCTAACACGCATCAGCCAGTGCGTATCGCCAGAAGTCGAAAGACACGCTTTGTGCTCGCTAAGGAAACCACTGATACATCGGGCTGTCTGGCCGATTTATACCTTAACACGGGAGACAGGGATGCATTAAAGTACCTGCGTCAGACATGGAGCATATTTCACGGTGTGCTTAGTACCATACGTCATCCGCCTTTCTCTCTTGTCGCCGATGCGTCTGCACAAGCTATCCAATTTGGGAGGGGATGAAAAGACCATGCGATCCTCATGCCCGCTCGCGGCAAGCTATGTGATATCCCAGGAAGATATGGTTTGGTTTACAGGTGGTTGTTTCCGGTATGTACAGCATTGCATTTTGCCATTCGGAGCTCCCACTGGTTTTGCAGCGAGGTTTTCGCTATTACACCTGAGTACCAGTTTGTGCGTCTGCCTCTGCCTTTTGTGAAAACGTATTGCTTGCAAAGAATTTTGAGGTACGGCGTGGCAATGTCCCTCTTAGCATTGAGTAACACGAACTGTAAGGCACAAGTGACTTTTCAGGTGAGGGCGAATACATCCAACATACGTGTCCGCCAGTGTTAACAATCCGTTCGAGATCCACTAACCTAACAGAAATTTTTCGCAGCACTTCAAAAGTAAACTCCGGAGTATCCGAAGAAGACCCGAAAGAATCCATCACACCTGCAGCAAATGAATCCAGTCTTTATTAAGGTGTTGAGATCATATAAACTAAATAATCAGGAACATACTGGCAGAGCTGAACAACAAGACTTATAACCGAATATTATCTCTAGCACTTGATCTTGCCAGCAAACTGTTCTTAATATGAGCGAAGTGGTGCAGATGCCACGCCTCTAAACATAATGATAACCATCACATTCAGCCGTAGGTGAATTCCAATAGTGCACGAGATGTACCAAAAAACAACCTGCAGAAATCGGGGAGCATGCCAGTGACTGAGCAGCCCCACTTTCCACCAGGAAGTGCTGCATTATTGGCAGAAACCCATAATGTGGCACTGAAAAGCAGAGCTCTTCAATGTCAACACAAACATCCGCGATCACACCCAGAAATCCCGTTTTGAAAGATACCACCACACCACCTAGAGGTCGAAATTAAGCTGCGGTGTTGCAGTTGTGCACGGCTCTTCAACAAACATGTAGCCGCGAGTTTTCGAAACGCTGCCGTACACGCCAGCGGCTCGAAAAAACGTCGTAGCGCGGGGTATCAGCCTTCAGGTAGCAAAACATCATACAGTCCTCACGACCGGTAGCAGCGATGGCACTCGTGCAGGCAGACCGATGACCGATAGATGGTTCAATACGAAGATTTATGCATAAACCGGCCCAACTTTCGACATTGTTGCTCATAAGCATATCATGGTTTTGGCACGTAAGGCTACCAAATTTCTTTTTAATTGGCGGGTACAATTTCTCATGACGAACTAATAAGTGAAAAAATTCAAGCAATTTTAGCCATGTACGCGAAGACACGTCCGCATAGATTAGCAATTATTCCTAACCCAAGTTCTTTCGGGAGAATAAGGCCTTGACGTAATTTTAGGAAACGACTTGCTGTGCCGCTGCAGAATCTTTGCATACGATGTTATTAGAGCCTTCGTCTTTGAACATAGGTAGTCGGAACCTCGCGTCATTGAACATTTCTGGTCATATAGGAGTTCAGTACATTAGCATGGCACCTCCTGTTCACGACAGTGTCAAATGCATATGATGTCATAAATGGCTAGAAACAAGAACGAGTCAAATAACATGTACACTTTCAATAGCGATAGAGCTTTCCGTGCCCTGAGAAGTTAGCATGCTATTTATTTTCCCCTGTCTTTTTCTTTGCAGATCTGAACATCTGAACAAAAAGCAATATTGTATCGATCCAAAGGGAAAAAAATATCAAAACCATTGTTTGTTCATCTTGATAATGAGTTGATAGAGTTTGTAACCAATGTAAAAACTCTTGGTGTTATTTTTTCGGAACATTTGACTTGGAACGAACATACGGAATACATACGATCAAAAATGTCTAGCGCTGTTGGTGTCATAGCAAGAGTGCGACACAAGCTCCCTGTTAAAGTTAAAATTCTTCTGTATAATTCTCTGGTGTCTTCTCATTTGGAGTATTGCAGTGTTGTGTGGTGTACCACTGGTATCACAAATCTAAAAAAGTTGCATATGCTCCAAGAGAGAGCTATCCGTTATATAGCAAATGTACCTTACCTTTATTCTACGGTTGAACTTTTTCCTAAATATGATATTATGCCTGTATTTAGTTTATTTGACTACAGGTTAACCCTGATGTACCGGTGTTTCCTGCGAAATAAAGAAAACTACATTGTCACTTTAGCAAAGCTGAAAGAAAATACGTGTACCAAGGATACCAGATTCAAGGAACGGTGGGCTGTACCCACCCCTAGGGCATACGGTTGCACGCAGTCATTGAGTTACACAGTGCCTAAACTATTCAATCTACTTTTAAATGATGACTTCGATCCTTCAGTAGTATCTAATAAAGATATCAAGCATTACTGTATGGGCAAGATCACCCCAGAATTACATAGCACGCAGTAATGAACTTACGCTCTATTTTCATTTTTTTTGTGATGTGTTAAACGATGTGTTTCTTATTTTTGCAATGTACCGATATATGTATCCATTCAGTTTCATGTTTGCGTCTAGTGTGTAATAATTCGTTGTTTTGTTAGCTAAAGTGTAGCTACTACTTCTCTTAACTATTGTATAAATGTTCACTTTAATTAACTATTGTATTTTAAGTGTTCAATTGCACTTATTTTTATGAATGTCCACTGCACTGCCATGTAATAGGGAGTCGGGACCCTTGACAAGCCACCTGTGTGGCTTTTAGTCCCGTCCCCTCCATTTTGACAAAAGAAAGACTCATTCATTCATTCATTCATTCATTCATTCATTCATTCATATTAGTGGTAGTGGACGTATGCATCATGATAACATTCTCAAATTTGTGATAATGTTTTTTAGTAAATGGTAGCTTTATATTAGATATCTGAATTTATTTGGGGTAGTTTCTGTGTTCTTCGGGGATGCTACTGATAGTTAAGACCTAAACATGTTATATCACCAAGGGCATCGCGCGTAATCCGAAGGTTGCAGCATCCGTCCCTGCCGGCGACATGTTCTCTCTTTGTCTGCTTTATGTTCTTCGCATGTCTATAAGAAATGGTACAATACACTTAAAGCAATACAATTAACGTCCCCTATAACTTTCATGGCTTCATTATCGGCTGGTTTTCTTTAAGGTTGTATCAAACAAAGAAACGAGCCCTCAAAATTTCCATCCTACGTCACCTGGAGTACGACATAACACACTGAGAAAAATAGCAGAAAATAGTTTCTTCTTACCGATCCACTTAAGTGCAATAACTTGATCAGTATTGGTTACTTCTACTAGAGCTGTCTCAGCACCGCTGGTGGGATTTATAGGGGCCAGCGTGGCGATTAAATGTGTCGCATTTTCCGAATTTTCATCGCGTTGAACAGATGTGGCGTCCAGCACGCTTAAATCCCTCCATTAATGGTGCGATACGCCTGGGTTCAAAATTCTATTCTCAGTCGGGGGCACTGTGCTGTGGAGTTCATAAGCCAATACCTAACTATCCACGGCAATAACATACTGACTGCGAGGGCAACATACGAGCATTTGTGAACGGAACCTGCAAGTGCTTCGCCATTCCCCGACGTTATTAAGCACTCATATTGCTGCACCCATTTGCTATAGCACTTATGTCCACGTAGACGTGGGCGTATGAGAGTGTGTGCATTCGAGCCGGAAGCAAGGTTTAACGTACGTGGTAATGACCGTCCTGCAGAGAAATGCCTCCGACCTTACCATGTCCAGGAAAAATGAAAACACACAGGGTCCCTCATGCACTCGCCTAACACGACTCGAAGGCAAAAGCCATCTTTTTGTTCTCGCTCGATGCATTGATCCTTCCCCGCCGCCCTCCGAAATCTTTTCGCACCTCATCTGGTTTCGACGAAGTGATTTAATGACGTCTTTGTGTGACGTCAAGTTACATGATGTTATACACATCTTGATGATGTCATAAATTTTCGCGATGTGGCCTCGTAATGACGCCAGGTGGTCATGTAACCACGTGATAATTTGTTTCATCGTTGGTGTGGACGTCGACGCTCAGTTTTTGAGTTTAATGATCCATCTAAAACTTTCGCCTTAAGAAATGGTAGCACAAGGTTTGTATGGATAATGCCGGCGTTCAGGTTTGGGCACACAAACCTCTCAAAGTAAGGCAGCGCAACAGTAAACGACCTTTCTTTTTTTATTTGTTTTTTTTACTACCCTCTTCTTTGGTAAGTGACTGTCTGTCATCGAGCACTGACGCTTTACGCTGCAGTTGTATCGGACACTGACGCTGCAGGTTGCAGTCGTAAAGTGGAAGTTGAATGATCAAGTGACAGCCGTATTTCAATGGGGTGAGCGGTAATAAGCCGAAGGAATGAGCATAATAGCACTAAGACTTTTTATGTTGAACATTTGTCGATGGTCTTCACTTGCAATGAGCTCTGACGTCATCAAACCAGCACTTCCATGAGCGTTACATCCGCATATTGTAACTAGAGTCAAAATAAGGTGTGCTTATTTTACATGCCGGTATACAATGAAAATTATAAGCCTAATATGTACTACGTTGTTAGAAGAAAGCCATTTGAACAGAGCTTTGAATCGTTGCCAATAGCGTATTTTATTTTGGAAGCACTGGGTTAGAGATTAATGAAACTAAAACTGCAATGTAAGGCACCCTGCGGCGAGTTGTCTGGCAGTGCGCAATTGTTATTTTTGATCGTATTACTATGTCCACATAGGGAAACGGTAGGCATCATAAGTCACCATTAATACATATTACCTAAGACTATCTGATAATAGCAATCATTAGATGTTACTGAGCCAACACTAGTCGACATTATCCATCATATAGGTAACCCTAGCTGGCATTAGCTAACCTTTCGCGAACACTAACTTGTATGTCGTTGTTGCTTCCTGCGGCAGCTGTAAAGGCGCACTCTCTGCACCGAGTGTATGATAGTGGTATGATAGGGGGATATTGTGTAAAAGTGTGAAGTGCCCGAATACTGCTTTGTAAGTACACTTGTCTATAGCCTGTCGTCTGCGTCTCTTCGCGGAACATTTTGGTGGTCGTGCTGAGTACCTCCCTTCGTCACGAAGCTTCGCAGAGGACGCCACCTTGAGCCTCCCACATGGCTCCGGAAGATACGTCGACCACTGCGGCTCAAACACCTGCCGACAACGCGACCTACATAAACGTCACCGCTCCGCACGATCCTGGTGTTTTCTTTGGCTCCAATGAACAAGACGTCGACAAGTTGCTCAACCTTTACGAGCGCGTCAGCACAGGAAACGGGTGGGACCCCACCCTCGTGCTTGTAAATGTGCTGTTTTACGTCGACGGCGCCCCCCTCATGTGTGGTATGAGACGCACGATACTCAGATTACCAGTTGGCACACATTCAAAGAGAACATTGGAGAGTTGTCCGGCAACCCTGATGATCACCAGCTCACTACGAAAAAGGCGTTATCAGGCCACGTTTAGACGTCAACAGAGCCTTACGTGATGTACGTTCAAGACGTCTTGGCTCTCTTCCGTGCAAATGGCTCACACATCACGGAACAGTAAAAGAGAGATAAAGAGAGAAATCAAGAAGAGGAAAGGCAGGGAGCTTAACCAGACGAGCGTCCTATTTGGTACCCTGCACTAGGGTTACGGGAATGGAGAACAGAACAAGGTTGCCCACATCGTCAAGGGTATGGCTGATGGTGCCTTCAACTTGCTCGTTTTCAATAACATGCTCACTGCTGCTGTAGTCACCAAGGATTGCCGGCGCCTGAAACACGTTAAAACCAATCGTATCACTCACCAGTTCGATCGCTCGACTAACACATCATCGATGTCATATTGTACCGACGTTCTCCGTTCTGCTATCAATGACGTCAATGTTACCCGAATTGTGCGGCGAGAAATTCAAGCCGCTTATCCGGCTACCTTCAAGACCAGCACCTTCTCCCCACCTGTAGTCCCAGTTTCTATCATTCAGGCAGCTGTCCGCCAGGAGATCGCCAACACTGGACTCCACTTTGTCTGCTCAGTGAATCATGCGGGCTCTCGGCCGTAACCTCCGAACGCAGCCCCTCACCGACGCAGTTCCAACCACGTTTCCACAACTCTGAATGGCTTACCACTGACGACAGTCCCTTTTGTTTGATTTCCCTGCGGATTGGATACATATCTCGGCATTGTCGCAATTGCTGGAACTCTCCTGCACAGAACACGTACTCTGTATTACAACCGCGACAATGGTTTTTAACGTCCCTCTAGAGCACGTACACATCACGCTTCCAGGGAAGATCTTGCTCCTAGCCTCCCGTACTCACGCTCACCTTCGCCCCTACGCCAACAGTCTCACTCACCCCAGCCCCGTCGCTTCAATTTGCCAAGCTTCAACGCAGGCTCCCAACCGGACAACTAGATGGTGCCGCGCCCGAAGGTGCTGATGGTGCCGCGCCCGACGGCAGAACAGCATCTGTAAGTTGTATGTGTACAGTCTGAGTCTATATCGCCGATCGCTCTACCGTCATTGTTTTCACCGTCCTCGCCAACTGCTCCCTCGACGTCATTCTCACATTAGGCTTTCTTTCTGCCTATTCGGCATTCATAGACTGCTCTATCGGTGCTCACCACCTTGACCTCCCTCTTCTAGATCACCCTCAGCCATCTCCCATTCGCCTAAGCTCCGCGGACATCGCTTACCACCCACACCTCTGACGTACGTTGGCTTGATATCATCCTCACCAGTGCCCGATTGCGACACCTATCAAGGACGTTCTTCTCCATCAAGGTATTATAGGCCCTAGTACTGTTTTATCTGTTACATCAAATCGCAGATGTTGTCAGTGGTAAACTTTGACTTGATTCCACAACTGCTACCAGGAGGGATATCCCTGGCACATATTATCACCTTCGACGATCACTCGATAGCACCCGTGGCGCTGGAGGATGGTGCCACCGACCATACCGACCCTTCGCAGTCCACCACTTGCATTCCGACGACCTGAAGAAAGTTATTGCGCGACACCTGCCGTGAAAGAATGCTGACGACCTCTGCTGCATTCTATTTTGGTATTGCGATATTTTTGACATTCACGATCGGTCCTTTGGCTCAAATCGCGACCGTGAAACATCGCATAATTACTGGCGATGCCGCTTCTATTCAAAGGCGTCCGTATCGAGTGTCACCCGCAGAAGGTCAAGACATTAAAACAGAAGTTAAGAAGATGCTCACCAAAAACATCATGGAACCATCATGTAGCCCGTGGGCATCACCCGTGGTCTTGGTGAAAAAGAAATACGGCTCCGGGCGATTTTCAGGGGACTACCGACACCTTAATAAAGTTACAGAAAAGGACCTGTACCCCTGACCTCGTATTGACGACACCATTGACTGCCTCCACGGTACTCGCTCCTTTTCGTCTATTGACCTCGCTCTGGCTTTTGGCAGGTCGCTGTGGACAATCTAGACCGCGAGAAAACCGCCTTTGACACATCTGATGGTATTTATCAACTCAAGGTGATACCATTCGGACTACGTAATCTACCGGTCACTATTAACCGCATGATGAACTCTCTCCTTGAAGGATTCAAGTGGTCCACATGTGTGTGCCACTTGGATGACGTTGGAGTGCTCTCCCCCACGTTTGCTACTCATCTCGAACGCCTATCTGCAATCTTGCACGTTTTTCGCCGGGCCGGTTCGCAACCTAACGCATCGAATTCACACTTACGTTGTGCTGAACCTTATAGCGCACGAGAAAACACGGAAAAAGAATGGCATGACACACGCATGCCCTAACTAGCAACAATGTTTATTTCGAAAACAGGGAACCACGTATATAGGCAGCATCGTTTTACAACTATCATCACTACACGCACTTTGCAAACTCAACTACGTTTACAAAGATAGGCTAGCTCCTTACAGGAAAGGGCAATCAAAGGCTTCGAAATAGAGTTGTCTGCCAACCTACCAATCATTTCAGCCTTGAATATTTCACGTGTTTACTGATATCAGCTGGTACTCGCAATTGAACAATTGTGAAAAAATGGGCATGTACGTGGTTTAAGCATCGTCAGTTGAACTGACACCGGAAATATTGGAATACATGCAATGCCTCAATTACTGCAACGCCTGCAGTTACGCAATGGACCATCACGCGCTCTGCTAGTTGTGCTAACTGAAGGACCAAACAGGAAGTCTTGGTCGCTCGGCGTTACGCCTTCAATAATATTATTACTCTGCCATCTCAAGCGAGCCCCAGCTAGCTCTAGCCAGAGCTAAAAAATATGCCGACACACTCTATCACGTAGTCATCAAATGTGTGCTGACGACTATTGCACGAAGTAAGTCACACATTTTTTTGTTTTCTTCGTAATTGCCTAATCATACATTTTGAATTAACTAACTTTTGAAGCAACGAAGGTGGGCAGAAAATTGCACTGAGCAAGTTGCAGATTGATTTGGAAAACTTCCACTTAGACAGTTTCCAATTTTTTATCTATTAATACTAAATCTTTTTCTGCTTACTACAGGTACTCGCGAATTGCAAAAATACCACGTCACATGCCCACTTAAGAGCCTATGGGTACCATAATTGCAGTGCTGCCTGACGTTCCGCGTGCAAACAACCATGGCACTTGGCCGGGTGTGCAGCCTCGACAGGGCAGCGAGAATGGTGGTGGCCGTGCGATGAGGCACGTTTGGCTAGCGTCAACACAAGCGATAACCGCTGCGTCTGCTTTTCGCTGTCATGAACTGTCGCGAGGGAAGCATATCGTTTTACGGCTCCCGTAGAGCCGCTCTTCTGTGTCGGCCCCTTTCCAACGTCATCCTCCGGGAACACATGGGTAGCCGCCGCAACTGATTCCGCCAGGCGATATACCATAACAGGGGATCTTCTCGCCACTTACGCCACCGCCGTCGCGGACTTTCTCTTGCGTGACATTATCTTGTTTCATCGTTCTCCATGACAGCTGCTCACTGGCTGTAGCCGTAACTTTCTCTCTAGTGTTATTGCTGACATCCTGCTTTCCTCCGCCACTTAACACAAATTGACCACCTCATACCACACCTAAACGAACGGTCTCACGGGACGGTTCAACATAACCCTCATTTATAAGCTGTCCTAGTACGTATCGAATGATCAGAATGTCTAGGACATTGCTCTGCCTTACGTCATGTTCGCCTACAATTTTTCTCCACACGCCCCTGCCGAATTTTCTCCGTTTTATCTACTGTATGGTTGTGAACCTACCCTGCTCCTTGATACTGTTCTTGCTTTGGCTGCCACCGCAACTACCGAATATCTACGCGATGCAATAGCCCTTCCATATAATGCGCGCCAGCTTGCCCGTACCCTGCTGACTCCTTCGCAAAACGCGCAGCGAAATTATTGAGATACCCTGTTTGCTGGTGTTTGCTGGCCGTGCGTGTTCATCTTCGTTGATAAAGAAAATTCTTTTTATAGTTGATAAAATGGACCAGAGGTGTCACAGACATTGGTGTTCGCCAAATGTCTGTGGCCCGTACGCTAAGGGTTTTTGAATACACAGAGACGGATTTCCCTAGCCCCATCCGTCAGTCAATGACCTTTATTTATAAATTGTCCTAGGAGCCGATTCCGCTCAAGAGACGATGCACGTTACCCCACATGCTCTGGCAATGCACGGCGCTGAGCAATGGCGAGCCTCTCAGCAAGAAGCCGCCTGGACTCACCAGCTCGGACCGGGAGGGATGCTGAGGAGGAGGGAAAGGGGGAGGGGAGAAGGTAAAGAAGCATAGAATGAAAGAGAAAGAGAGAAATGAAGAGGAAGAAAGGAAAGAAAGATAGAAAGACAAAGAAAGATAGAGAAAGAAATAGAAGGGCAAGGAAGGGAAAGATAGGAAGAGCGAGAAAGACAAAAATGCATAGCGATTCAATTTGTATTCAATTTCAATTTCCCTTCACTTTTTCGGCATATGATATCGATTATCGAATGGGGTAGCTGCTTTCTATGGTAAGGAAACATCAGTCCATCTCGGAGGGCAAACGCCGCGGTCAGGATGACTCCACTGCCATTTTTACCACGCCTTCATCATGAATTGGCCTATCATTAGTTTCATTTCTAACCTGTCAATCCACCTTATCCCACTTGCTCTGAACTTACCTTCTGGGGACATGACTTCACCTCCAACACTTATGCTGTTTTTTTTCCTCTACTTTGCATCTACCTCTCTGACACACGATATATTTTCTAGCTCAAGAAATATCGACTGCCGTTATGCAGCGAAAGCTGAAAAGAAAACGCTGTGTGCGAGCGCGCAAGCAGTTATAATAAAAGGTGCAGAAATTGTTTATCAAGATGCGTGAATGGTTCCAACGCCATGTTTTTTTATTGTTCTTTTATCCATAGAAAGATGTTGACTGCTAGCCTTGGCGATATACACTAAGTGGCTTAGCGTAATGAAGTGAGTCTGATTCGTCTTTATTCAATGCAATTCAGAGTTCAAAAACAGCACAAACTTGTTCACACTAGGCACTCAAAATGTATGCAACAATCAAATTGAAAGCATGAGAGAACAAATACGAAGCAGTCATTGTCGTTTTGTTGCTTCAGCATATATTTACTCGGATAAAGTGGTAGCGTCGCATATCACTTTCATAAAGCTGATAAGTTTGCCAAAGACTGAAAAAAAGCAAAAATGGGAGGATTGAACAATGTGCGTATCTAACACAACAGACGTCCCAGCAGCGGCAATAATGCTATGGAGTTTCGTGCATGTTAGCAACCTGATGCGACCAAGACTGGATATTTGCAATGTAATTTTTTACATTTCGAAACCATCGAGCTACGCGTACTGTTTTGGAAACATTGTTATAGTAAAGCATTTCTACTAGTGATGCTGCTTTGTGGCCTTGAAAAACCTTTGAGAGGGACTTGGCGTTCGAGAAAGCCCTTGTAATTGCGACTGCCAAAATTTGTCACAACTCTGTTCACTCCTCCTTATTTTTTTAACTGTAATATGTGTACACTATCAACAGCGCCAGCATGGTTCTTTAACTTTTTGTACCGTTAAAGTCTAACTTCGGATAACTCTACATACAATTTATTTTTACTTATTCAAATGGTGCGTTTTTAGTACATAATCGTCATTCTGTCAAGTTGCAGGCAGTTGTACACTGCACTGCGTTTTGGGAAATTATGTGCTGTGTCAAGCCACTAATAGTTAAGCGTTTAAACAAAGACCTTCCTAAAAATAAATATTTTTTACGAAAATTGTGCCTTGTTGTCCTTGTTAAGAAGCCCCGAAACTCTTCTAGCATCCACCAAAGCGTGCTTGTAGATCTGAACAAAGTTCACGGTACTGTAGGTGTATTTATGCACTTCGCACATGCTTTGATGTCGTTAACCTCGGGTGCGGATATAGGTGGCATGCGCTTTATAGGTGCTTTTCTCTCCAAGAGCTCTTGAATGAATGTAGGGCGGGCACACTGTCGAAATGTTTCATCCGCAAATGTTTGTTTGTAGGGGGACTGCCGTGAGCATTCGCTGCGATGAACCTCAACATGAAATGCAAAGATTGCAGTAAGCTTCAAACGTCACGTCCTTTGCTGTATTTCCCACCGAATGAGCCAAGTGCTGTGTTCACGAACTACATTCCTAAAGCCTTTATTCTAGCTGACAGCACTCTTTTCTTAAGCTATATGGCCTAAGATTATTTTTCCTTTCAGAGAATGGATAGATGTAAATGTGCGCACTTCTGCACCGCAGGTACAGGGCGACCTAGATAGGCCAGTCTTACACATGTGATGGCATTTATATTTGGCTATTCTCCCAAGACAAGAATGATCTCGGTTACGCCACATAGCTCAGCATTACTCCAGTGCACATGGGAATGGCTGGCAGTGGAAGTTCACTCATCGATACATGCACTAAAGCGCTACTAACGCCTCACGATAGTTCTGAGCACTTCACATCATTGACATTCAACGCAGCGCGAACAATGTTGAGAACACTTTTTAGGGTTGACAGTAAACACTCTTTCATCGAAAAATCGATGTTCAGTAGCTCAATCATTTGTAAATGAAAGGTCTTAGGCCGGTTTTCACTAGTGGTCACCACTATCTCTAATAATATTTCAATTGATGCTCAATGCATTTTCAGTGGTCGGCTTGTACTAATTCTCGAAGTTTTTTTAATATGAATTTTTGTAATGCTTCAACATATTTTCGAAGATAAATCACTATTGAGCAGCTCTATGACTTTTCCATTAAAGGTCTGAGGCGAATTTTCAGTAGTGGTCAACAACTTCCCCAAAGGTTTTTTCAATTGATTCTCAATGCACTGCCTTCTATGCTATCTATTTACATGGGGGAAGACCTTATCAATGTTTTTTTCAATAAGAATTTCTGTGGGGGTAGGGCGTCCTAAAAAAACTTGAAAGACATTTGTGCATCGCCTTCAAGAGTAGAGCGCGATAGCGTAATCGGACCCTATTCACATCGCCTTCACAATCGCTAGACAGTCCGCGAGGAAAAGAACTTCTGGGCATCTGGAAGTTGGCCCTTTCAAACGCTCCTACAATGTCAACAACAAAGCAAAGTACCCATTCCGTATTCGTGAGGCAACACGCGCACCCACGCGTCTGCACACGTTGTTGATACTCTTGCCTATCATGACAATGAATTATGCCTCTGTGTTTTCTAATTCGTACGTCTTTGAACCAGCCACTGGTTGCGCAGTTCACATGTTTTGTCCCCCGGTGTGATTGTGCCTTTCCGCCACACAATGTTACATGTGTTAATGACACTCCTCGCATTGCTAAACATTCATATAGTGTTATTTTTGTTCGTTTTTTGTTCTGATTTTCCGCTCAGAACCAACGACGCTAACACTGAAGCCAACACCGCAATTTCTGCGAAACGACCCCTTTAACGCTATCGCGTCAATGACGTGACATGCTAAATCATTTCGTACGGGGAACCTTTAGAAAACGCCTTGCCGGGGATACCCACACAGTGTAACTATGACGTTTAGAGTCCTCACGTCGCAAAGCATCTGACGCGAAGAAGGTGGAATAGACGGTTTGGTGATGATTACACACAACATAAGTATATAATTACGTCATACGGACCCAAAACAGGGCTATAGTTACATCCACATACAAACAGTTCGAGAAGAAACGCGACAGAAATGGTCAGTCTGACACGTTCTCGTGCATCACTGGTAGTTTTTGGGTTCCCGTTGTCTTTCCTGTTGAAAGGACACACGTAGGCAACGTCGCAGAGTAGACGAAGAATCCGCGGGCATCACGGAATCTATGTGGCTGACAGCTTGGCAGACACGGTAGCAGGCTGCTCTCGACGTCTCGAGCACGACAACGAATTGAGGCGCTCGCTGTCCCGAAGACGAAAGGCGTCAGGTCGCTGCTAGACGACACCGGATACCAAGACTGCAACAGGTCGCTTAGTGGTCTCGTGCCATGCGATGGCCCAAGGTGCTCATTGGCTCGATGACAGGATCCCGGCTTTTGGAACCTCGCTCATACAGGCGGCTTCTCTCCGTAGCCCCTTGACCTAGTCCTAATTGCATTCCATCGAGCTGTTTTCCGCCTGAGCCCATCATTCAAGGGCTGCGCGAGGCTCATTTCTGCATTCTTTTTCGGCCTCTTCTATAGTGCACCTGCGCTGTCACCTGCTCTGCTCGCATTTCGCAGGTACTTCTTCATATCCTTCCCCTAATGAAAGTTCTTTCGGTCGAAGAAATTGAGGGCACTTCACACATGGTAGTGTACTGATACATTTTACAGCGAAAGCTGTTATGAGATCATTTCACCGGCAGTTTTTTGCGCCGTAGTTGTTCGCCGCCGACGCCGCCGCCGGTGTCCGTAACCAGTACCGCTCAAAATAAGAAAAAAATTCCAGGATGGAACGAGGTTTGAACCTGGGCCCTCTGCGTGAGAACCCAGTATTCAACCTCTGAGCCATGCCGGCGCTTGAAGCTGCTTTGAAAAAAGGTCCTATGCAGGGTTCATGTCGGGAAGGAACCACATTAGCCTATGCAATATAGCGTGGTAGAAGAGTAAAATAAGCTCCAAGCGTCGCACAACGCGAATTCTGCAACCAGGCGTCACACAATGCGAATTGCGCAACGAGTAGATTGTTGAATGCTTCCAACCCATTACAAAGGGCTCTGCCATAATTCTTCGTCGTCATCAGGCACAGCATCAACAAATTGCGCATAATGCCTTACATGCGTTTAGCAGGTACCACGGCTCTCCGTAGAATGACGAAAAATGGCACAGTGTCTGCTGCCCTACTTCTGAAAAAAAAATGATTTATAGCGTAGTGGGTTCCTCGCAACGGCACTTGTATTGGTTGCCAAGGAAGCCCATAAGCCCATGGTTCATTTCCTCGGGGTCTCAGTAAAATCACAATGATTTAGAGCGTAGTGGGTCCCTCTCAAGTGCACTTGTATTGGTTGCAAGGAAGCCCATAAGCGCATGATCCATTTCCTCGGGGTCTCAGTAAAATTACAATGATTTATAGCGTAGTGGGTTCCTCGCAAGTGCACTTGTATTGGTTGCCAAGGAAGGCCATAAGCGCATGATCCATTTCCTCGGGGTCTCAGTAAAGTTCTTCACCCCCCCCCCCCGGTTCTCTCCCACGTCAACGCATGTTATACAGCATGACGAGAGAGGGAAATAGCGACTGGGCGTCACCCAATGCAAATTACATACCTGGTGGGCCGTTTAAAGCTTCCAATCCATTACAAAGGGCTGAGCCATAATTCTTCATCGTCACCAGTCGTCGCGTCAACAAAGTGCACATAATGCCTTACAGACGTGTAGCTGGTGCCTCACTTCTCCGCAGAATGACGAATAATGGCTTAGTAGGTGCTTCCCAACTTCAGAAAAATTTTGATTTATGGTGTAGTGGGTACCTTTCTAGTGTACTTGTATTGTAGCCCCAAGAGAGCTTACCAACGGGCTCTAGAAACGCCGCTCTTCCAGCTTTTGCTGTGACTGTGCTGCGGTCTCACTGCAGGCCTGGCGTTTTGTATTCACTATATCAAAATGAAACATCAGCAACCGACACATGACAGTCACTATATGCACGCATTGCAAGTTGTCGTGTAAAAATAACAAGATGTCCAATGCTTCGGCCTTCAGTCAACTCCGGCCCTCCTGCATCACATACTCCGCCGAACTGAAGACCCTCCCCCTTGAGCCCGGGCAACCCCTCCTCCTTTCACTGGACTCCTCCACACGACTTTCGCGTGGAGACGGCAAGCGTGTTTCCTTTCCGCCTGAGCCGGGGTCGTCAGCAGCCATCGCACGTTTTCACCCGTAATAGGCGCGCAGGGGGTTGTTATCGATTTCTACTCTATGCGGAAATTCGTGGCGACGTTCATATAGAAGGCAAAAGTGTTCCTGGATTGTCCACATAAATCCTATCGCAAATAAAGAATTCACCGGGTCGGTGCTGCTGCCTGCAAAGCGAGACATCAACTAGCCCGTAGCACGAACGTCTCTCATTCAATACGCTCAAGGAGGGATGTAATTCAACGTGCGACCTATGATGGTGTGATGGTGTTTGTGCGTCTTGTTATCGTGACCAATGAATCGAATGAGAGATTGTAATAATTCGGCTGAGACCGAAAATCAAAGCGATTGGTGTTCGCTGTTTAGGCAAGTTCACTTACCACCCAACATTATCACGTTTGCTCAAGCACCTGCATGCAGTTCGAATAGGCATTGGCGCCAGGGTTTCCTTTAGTAGTTATTATAGGAAACTTTCGTTGCGCCAAGGTGAACGATCTAACATCCGGTGTGTCTTCCTACGGCTAGTGAACTATCTAACTCTTGGTGCTTTCGCAGCCTTTGTCAAGCAGCTGCCGGCACAGCTGAACTCGTAACATGCGCCTAAATGGGGAGAAGTCAATAAAAATGTTTTTGTTCAAAGTTTCCATGAAATAATGCGCTTGATGTGCTCGTGTTTGACACATGAATGTGCCACTGACGTTTTATGGTTCTTTGGATTCCTCCATTATCTGATGTGTGATACTAAAATATACAGAGGAGCGGATGCTTTCGTCAGGCAACTGAGCCTTTGGCTACGTTTGCGTTCTTTGTAGCACAAAGGCCATAAAGTTCACTTGCACATGCCGAAATATGTTGCTACTACTTTATGCCTCAGCCGTCATTTGCCTTATTGAGGGGTGGCAATACCAGCAACAATATACATGAATATTCAGAAATTATGTAGGACAAGATGTAATAATGAAATATAAACTGAGTGTTGATACATAAATAAAACAATTATACACGGGACTCATGTGCTTAAATTGACTATTGATTGCGTAAAACGCGTGCAAGAATGAAATAGCAATGCTTTCAAACGCTTTTTTTGTCTTAGAATCACAATCAACATCTGTAAATTTCTGTTGTAAATGTTTGGAAGTTCTAAGCATGGTCTTGTAATATCATTCAAGTTTTCTTAGGCTTTATGCTGTGCCTGAAAATAATAATAATAATAATTGTTGAGGTTTAACGTCCCAAAACCACGATATGATTATGAGAGACGCCGTAGTGGAGGGCTCCGGAAATTTTGACCATGTGGGGTTCCTTAATGTGCACCTTAACCTAAGTACACGGGCCTCTCGCATTTTCGCCTCCACCTAAAATGCGGCCGCCGCGGCCGGGATTCGATCCCGCGACCTGCGGGTCAGCAGTCGGCACATTAACCAGACCACCGTGGCTGGTCTGCCCAAAAAAAGAAAAACTGGTGAATAAATCCAGAAGCCTACTTTTTTGATCACGAGCAGGGGTGCCTTACGGAATAATATAGAAAATAGACAAAAATACAAATAGAAACGAAGATTACAGCAAGGCGAACAATGATCTTGATTACAGATATCCTGACTCCGCTTTTCTAAGACCTCATTCTGGTCAGTGCGGAGGCCAAAGGGTCTCATCGATGGCTCACAAATTTCTTGCGTACCTATGCGTGTGGAGGTGCACATCAGAACGTTCTGCCAGGTCGCTACGGTCGGGGCATATGGCAGCATCCTTGACAAAAAACACCCACTTTCTCGTGACAACTGGTGTGGAAGCTACTCCAGTCCAATACCCGCAGTGGAATGGAAAGTTGGGAATGCATAATTGTTTGATGCAGCGCTAAAAACTACGACGGAAGAAACAAAGAGTGCACAGGACGAGTGCTGTCTCGCAACTGAAAGATTTATTTCGAAAAAACAAACGATAAAAAAACACAGCACGGCATAGCAGACAAGCGCATAAGTAAGTCAGTAAACCAAATTATTTAAAAACCACCCGCACACGTTCTTAAGAACAAATTCAAACATATCACTTGATATTGCATGAGCCAAGCAGATAAGCAAGCTCCTTGTCTGTCAAGAAAATCGATGGATGGCTCACGCATGCGTCTCCCATTCTTTTAATGTGAAAAGCCTCAATAACTTCACGGGTTACTTTGCTACCGCGGCTAGAAAGCGCTTCCGCATCTACTAACACCCGAAACCGGAAAACATTGCGCTGGCCAGAGACATTTCATGACGTGCCACATATGAACTCCGCCCGAGCTGCCTGTCTGAGTGTGTCGATGTTCTTGCAAAAACGGAGACGTGTGGACGTAACTCGAAGAACATTCTCTGTGTAGCAAACTTTCTAGTTGATAACCAGCTTTGGTGGTATATTCTGATAAAGAAGCTTTCTTTGTGATGGTGCCCTAACAGTTGTTTTTGGAAAAAAACGAAGCTGCGGTAGAGAAGAACTTTGTTGCAAGGAATATTATAGAAAGAAAAGCGAAAAATCAAGGGTTTAAGTTGTTAGATCGTCTAGGTCTTGAACGTCTTGCTGAGAGCGTACGGCAGACAACACGTTGTAACCTTGACCTATTCCTAAGTGCCAAAACACGTAAGGCTGAAGTGCCTTTCCGAGCGATAATTTCGAAGAAAGGAACTTGGCAGGACAAGGTGTCGTCTTTTCTGCAAAGTACGCTCTCAACTTTATGCCTCAGTGATCCGTTCTTAGTAAGGCATTCTCAAGAAATAGTTAAATTTCTGATGACAACCCCGGGAATGCTAAGGCAATCAGTATAGATGCTGAGGACTTATTTTATTCCCATGAACATACCGAACAAATGCGCAGTGGAAAAGAAGCCGTCTCCCAATATAACGACGAGCTAAATGTTTACGCAGTGCTGCAGGATGTCTCTGGTGTCCTATCTAGAGCTGTTGCTGTTTTACCTTGATAACACCTTTGTAAAATGGGACGATAAAGTGTATGTACAAAACGTGGGTGTATGCATAGACTCGCGGGTGGCACCGGTCATAGGTGATCTTTATTTTAGCCGTGTCAATAGAAAACGGCCGTGTCAATAGTAAGCTAACGGAATTACCGTGTTCAGATTTCGATATGTTGACAACTACCTCGTGTTTTTCTCACGGGATAACTATAGTAGAAAGGCGATTATTGTCTCGAGGGCCTTTCGTGACTGTGGACTCGGACTTAAGTTTACACTTGAGTTGATTAAGGACAACAAGTTACAGTTCTTAGACTTGTGCGTTTCTTTTGAAGTTAACCATGTTTGTTGGTGTCACCTTCCTAGGTCACAAAAACCCCTCATCCCATTTTCTTCAAGACACACAAAAGTTAACAAAACGGAATTGCATTCTCTGCCCTGAAGTCTGCTAATACTAATTCTTGTACGCATGGTTTGGAGCGCAGTTCTGCTCACAGATTCAGCAACTAAGAAATGCAGGTTTCCCGAGGTGTTTTCTGGCTAGTTGCACTGAAAGTCTGTTGAAATGGGTCAAGAATGAAAATCGTCCCCACACCACTAGGTGAAGGAAAAAAAATCACAGCATATCCACGGAGTGAATGATGATGAGTGGGCGAAGCTGCGGAGGTTCATCGGTAAACCGTGAATCTTCCGTGAATTCTGCCCAGTACATCATCACCGACGTGAGATCGGGCGCGTTTATACTAAAGGTTCGATGAGAGTTATGACGACTTGCAGCTCACTTTAATTTTACATGTACACTGTGAATTTTCATTGTTTAGAAAACCATTGCTTTAGAAAACATCTGGCGTCTTTCGTAAGCAGCTGGCGTCTTTTCGTTTTGCTTTAGAAACATCTGGCGTTCTTTCGTTTTGCTTTTAGAAAACATCTGGCGTCTTTCGTTGGTTTATTTCATCAATCAACGGCGTTTTGAACAAAATTTTTATTGTTTAATCACGCACAGGAGAGATCTCACAAGGCACTACCTTGGAGGTAAACAATGGCTGCTAATGGGAATGAGAGACAGAAGAAGTCGGCTTTTAGCTAACACTTACACTTCTACTTCTACTAACGTTTCCTACTGGAACATGCCAATGGCTGCTAATGGGGAATGAGAGACAGAAGAATTCGGCTTTTAGGTAACGCGCACGCTGCGAATTTTTTTATTGTTCAACAACGCATGGGAAAAATCTCCCACCGGCACCACCTTGGAGGTCAAGATCCGGTACTAGCGTTACGACTGGTTACGCACTACTACGACTACGAGAAACGAACGGGTGCCGCCTTAAAGAGCTTCGCCCCTAAAAAATTTCACCATCTCACACTAAAGGGAACCATGTGGGGATGCAAAGGAGCGCATGGGTAGACTTAAAGTTCCGTTCATCACGGGAACCTTGCCCAATGTTAACGCGTCCTTGCAAGTGGAGTACACCATGAATTCACTGTATTTACTGTTGCTGTTACTGGTCCCGAACTCTTCTTGGAGCACGCCACGCGGGTTGATTGCGCTCTGCGGAATCTCGTTCGCCGACGCCATCACATGATTGCTGAGAAAGTGTAAAGGGGAGAGGCCACAGCGTCTTACCCAGCCCTTTACACAGGCCCGAACGCGCGTGCCAGCACACGTGGTTTTGTCTGCGTTACGCCAAACTAGGTCAGCATACGGCAGCCCGGGCCTCTAAAGTGCCCTGCACGTATCATCATCAAAGCGGTCGAAGAACAAGACGAAGAAGACTTCTCCTTGGCGCGAGCACGCGCTCATTATATTACAGATGGCTATGGTAGGTTTTATTAAGCGGACGGTCCCGAATGGAACTACGGACAAAGTCCAGCGCAAAAGCAACTTCGCATCTAAAAAACGCAAGGCCTGAGCGGAAAGCCCAGCACAGCGAAAGCTGGAAGAGCGGCATTTCTAGAGCACGTTATAAACTCTCTTGTGGCTATTATTACAAGTACACTAGCAACGTATTCACTACGCCACAAATCGTAATTTTTGTGAAATTGGAAAGCACCCACTACATTATTTGTCATTCTGCGGAGAAGCGAGGCACCATCTGTAAGGCATAATGTGCACTCTGCTGATGCGACGGTTGATGATGATGAGGAATTATGGCTGAGGCCTTTGTAATGTGTTGGAAGCTTTAAACGACCCACTAGTTACGTTATTAGCATTGTGTGACGCCCGGTCGTTAGTTAACTCTCCTACCACGCTTTATAACATACGTTAACGTGAGAAAGAGAGAAAGAGAGGGAATTAACTTTATTGAGACCTGACGAAATGGATATTGGGAGCCCTATGGGCTTCCTTAGCAACCAATAGAAGTGCGTTTGCCAGCAACCCACTACGCTATAAGTCATCATAATTTCTGTAAAGTAGGGAAGTAGCCACTATACAATTTTTCATTATTCTGCAGAGAACCATGGTACCCGCTAAACACGTGTAAGGCATTATGTGCACTTTGTTGATGCTGCGGCTGATGACGATGAAGAATTATGGCAGAGGCCTTTCTAATGGGTTGGAAGCATTCAACAACCCACTCGTTGCGCAATTCGCAATGTCTGACACCTGGTTACGAAATTCGCGTTGTGTGACGCCTGGTTCTTATTTTCTCTTCTACCTCACTACATATGTTATTGGGATTTCATCCCGACATGAAACCTGTATAGGGTCTTTTCAAGCACCGGCATGGCTCTGAGGTAGAATACTGGGCTCCCACGCAGAGGGCCCAGGTGCGAACCTCGTTTCACCCAGGATTCTTTTCTTATTTAGTTTTTTCGCGCGATACTGGTTGCGGACAACTACGGCGCCAAATACGGCACTTGTGGTCTCATAACAGCTTTCGCTGTAAAAGCCTAACACATCCCATCTAGCATCGCATTGTAATACTTGTGACTGCTGTCCGGTCTTGGTACATGCGGAAGTGCTTCCTAGGCACAGTAGCAAAGTAACCTGTGAAGTGATCGAGAGTTTTAACAGTTAAAGAATGGTAGACGCATGCGTGAGCCATCCGTCGATTTCCTTGACAGAGAAGGAGTTTGCATATCTGCTTGGCTCATGCAATATCAAGTGACATGTTTTAATTTGTTCTTAAGAATGTGCACGTGTTGTTAAATAATTTTCTTTACTGTCTTATGCGCATGTCTGCTGTGCCCTGCTGTGTTTTATTCCAGTTGTGCTTTTTCGAAATAAATATTTCAGTTGCGAGACAGCGCTCGTCCTCTGCACTCTGTGTTCCTTTCGTTTTTGTCTATAGCGCTGCATCATTCATGCCCTTACTCTTGCGAACTTCCAGTTGAAGGAGCAAGCACATCGGCATAAAACAACTGGTTCGCATCTGGGAGAGCTTTTACGCACAAGGTTTTTTTATAACTGCGCACTGCGGAAAAACTCCTATCCATGCAGCCGTACGTGCTAGAGGCACGTTCAAAGATAACCCACCTATGCAGCCGCAATCCGGGGCAGCAGGTGCGCATCCAGGCACGCTTCCAGTGGCCCGTAATGGCGTACATGCTATCCATTTAGGTGACCCTTGCCCATTACGAAGAAAACGAGAAGGCCAAAGGCGTTCGATGCACCCAACGCCGGCGGGAAGGTGCGCGACACCTGGCAATCCTCGAACAAGAGCGACCAGCCGTACTGAAGAATCAAGTCAAACATGTGAAGTGTCCTCCAGAGGCTGAACGCAAGCGATAAGCTAGGTCAAGCCCGGGCAACACTAGCCATGCGTTATGTGGTACCTTTTGCATGACTCTGTGTGACAAGATGCAGCTTCGCTTGCCGTCTACCTTCAAGGGATGAAATGCAGCTGTAATATTTTGGACTAAGCTTGTAACGAGTCCAGCGAAGACGGAATCACTCGATTACTGTCTGTACCTTCCGGATCTATAGTAAGTTTTGGCTATTATAGCCAGATACTCTTGGGGTCTCCGCGGCAACTCTTTGGCGATCATAAAAATGACACACAACTACGAGGCTGAAACTGGATTTGAAAGGAGTACCAAGAGTTGAATATTGCAGCCTGGAAATAGTCCATCTTTATTACACAAGTGTCTTAAGGTGTTATTTGGGAATCCTACGAAAATTCTTGAATCCGACAAACACACCCTTATACAAGTCCGCAGCTCTGCTTGCTTCCGGAAGGAGCCATGAAGTTGCCGTCCATATGCCGAAAAATTGAGGAATCATTCCAGATTGTGAAGGCTGATGACCAGCGAAGCTATTTTAGCACGCGGCACAGACACGACGCAGAATTTCGAGCCATAGACTATCACACACCTTGCAACTAAATCCCAAATGTGTCTCCACAATGTTCTTTTTGAATTTGGCACGTGCTCATTTTGAGTTTTCCATTAGAGTACCATGCGTTTTGATGTCCGGCTTGCCCCATGCCCTTGGCATTTCAATCAATGAATCGATCGATCCATATTAGTAACATAATCGGATAATAACGCAGGCAGATATGGAGAACGAGGCCGCAAGGTTCCAAACCACACTATGTTATAATGTAGAAAGGAGAAAAAGCGACATGTGATAATAAAAACAATTTCAATTTACTAAACGTCACAAAGACAACGTCAAATATTTATGTCATTACTTATAAACTCATTCAACACAGAGAGCTAACAATGTTAACGGCAGCAAGATGACAAGTCGAGCGAGTTGTGCAATAACCGCTGCCCTGTCCACTTCTACTATCTACATTTCTCGGTGCGCTTCAACCTACTTTTTGAAAGATGAATGTTAACGATGTACAACATATATGCATAAATCAATAACATTCCTTCGTTTCGCCTAAATATATCAATAGGCATTATTTCTTTTAGCTCTGATGAGAGTGAATTCTATAGTGAAATTTAAGAAAAAGAAAATGCTTTCGATAATTTGTATCTCATGTATTTTAGGCAGCAGAAGGTCCTACCGCATATCAAGTTCTGTCGAAATTATGTAACAGGGCGGCAGGAAACATGTGGAATACGAGCCTACGATGACATGCTTTTAAAAAGTCACAGTTTTACCGCAAGGGCGACGCAATGAATGCGACAGCAAGAAATTGGCATTTCACACGAAGAAAGACAAGCAGTTTCATACTTGCGGCGCGCCGCTGACGCACAAAGGACGACGCCCAAAAAGAATGCGCAGATGTGCACAGGACAAGCGCGAACTAGCAACTGTAACAGTTATTACCTCTTTATGCTTGTGCAACGCGCTGCACGTGTCAGCAATGGACAATCAGACGCTCTTATATGTTTCCTTTTTTTTTCTAAAATGCACCTCGTCGAGTGAACCCTCTGCGTCCCCTGCCACACAGGACGTCGGACGCAAGGTGTACCCGGTGTTCTTTTTTTTTAATTCCACATCACGAGTGGGTACACACAGGGCCCAGGCAGCACGCCGCCATTGGACCGATCTTGGCCCAACGTCGGCAAATGACGGCAGCAATATTGGCCCCACGAAGGCAAATCACGCTCGCGCTACTTTCTCCCGCGTCGGCCCAACGGCGGCTAGCCGCCGTTGGGCCGATGTGGTCTTGCCGGCTTCGGGCCGATGCGGGCTTGCCGGCTTCTGGCCGACGTGGGCTAGCCAGCGTCGGTCCGAGACGGGCCTGCCGTTATTCAGCCGATGATGGCAAGCCGTCATTGGGCCTATGTATGCTAGCCGATGCTGGCGTGGTGTCGGCCCCGCCGACGTCGGGTAGCCGCCGGCGTGACCGTTTGCACCCGTTATGTTTTGGCAGTGGTGGCTTACCGTGCGTTAAGTACGGTAGTACTGTACCGTCGTGCTCTGCACTTAGCTAGTTTATATGGGGACACCAGCGGTAGTTGCTCGATGCGTAAAGTAACTTTATCAGGCAGGCTGATACATGTGTTATAAAGTAAAATGACTGCGTGCCGACCACGGCAGTTCGGTATTACTGTGGTTACTGTACCGTAAGTCAGCAGCGCTAAAATAGACTATTCGCGGCCCAACGGCATTCATCGACTACCATTGGTGCCATATTCGAAAAATGCTTCCTAATTAGAACGACTGCTCCACTGATGTCTTAGTGTGCGATTAAGACCCACAATTCTGTCGAACCGTGCAAGGCCGAGAACGAAAGTCAATATTGTCTCTAAGACAACTAAATTGATGAAAGGCCTGCTGCACCAACTACGCATGCGTCTGAGAAATTAAGGAGCAACACATTTGCAAGGTGATAAACACAAATTTATTCACAGATATGAACACACGCCAGCAGTTCCGGAATAATTATGCCATAAAGGAATATCTAAACATCTACAGATACCGTATCTAACACCTAAAATAACCCCACAGCCACCGTATTCCTAAAAAAAAGCAGGAAAATCCTAATCGAGAACGTGGTGAGGCGCGAAATCATAGGCGTGAGCAGGGTTCCCCTTCAGAGGGGGGGGGGGCGAATGTTCATCGCGGCGCCCCCCCCTCCCCTTTAAGTCATTGTGTTTGGCAGATCTAGCGCCCACCTCTTCTTAGGTGACTACGGGGGCCGGCCACCCCCCTGCCGCGCTATTCGCACGCCTGTGCGAAGAGTTACAATCTCTTCAACGTTATGCGCGGCACATTCACTATAAATATTGAAAGAACTAGAACGGGCAAACATAGGAATAAGGAATAACGAAGAATATCTTAGCTACTTGCGTTTTGCGGACGATATCGCGCTTTTCATATTAGAAGTTTTGAGGCGCGAATAAGACACGGACGAAGAATAGGAACACACACACGGAGCGCTGCGTGTGTGTTCCTATTCTTCGTCCGTGTCTTATTCGCGCCTTAAAACTTCAAATATGTTAAACCAACAAGCCCAGTCTGCCATTCTCACACCGCGCTTTTCAGTAACGACGGTGCCGAATCACGAAAAAAATTTTGGAGATGTAAACGAAGGCAGCATTATTGTAGGATTAAAAACGGACCCGAAGAAAAGAAAGGTAATGTTAGGCGGCTTGCCGAAAAAGCGACATTAAGAGTGGCAACTAGACTAGAAGATTGTGTCTACGCGTGAGCGACCAGAGGAGCACCCCCCCCCCCCACGTTTATTAAATTCACCAAGGAACTGTAGGCATTCGCAACACATGACTGGCAATTAAATTAGCGTTATCCTCTAAGCGAAAATTGCAATTTTTTCAGTGATAACTTAAGGGACAAAAAGATGGATAAACTGCTGCACGCGACGCGAAAAACATTGCGAGTGGTACCACAAGATCCCATGAACTCTACATCTAAACAAGATAGACACGCACACATTCCTAATCTAAAGGTAATATTGTAACAAAAAGGAGTCGTGCATAAAAACCACTCACGTGTGCCCGTTGGATCGCTAAAAACACTAGCGAATAAAAAATACAAGCGCACCATATCAGAGTACAAAAAACACGATGGCCAATACGCGATAAGAAGAGAACAAAAATCTGATGACACGTAACAGCAGTGAACACGTGGCCTTATATGAGGTGAGCGAGCTCAACATGGAAGCAGGGGCCACTGGTTTCTCGCTGCGGTGATCTCTGCCGAAAACAATGCCGGAATCCTGCCGCGCATTCGTCTCGTGCACGATTTTGACTTTCCACCACACATGTCCACACACCGCACTTCCTGAAGAATTCTGCTGGCCGGAATGAAAAAAAAAAACCTGCTCCCGCTGGTACGATTGTCCCTCCGTCGGGACGGCCACCCTAACCCTGCCTGGTCAAGCGAGTTTCGCGACAATGACGCTGAACGAGGGAAAGGGAGGGAGGGGGGGTTAGAGGTTGAAGACGACGAAAAAAAATTCGAATTCTTTCTTCTCAAAAGCACGGCTCAGCCTACCACAATGGTGTGCGATCCCCCCAGCATGTCTATGGGCATGCCGTTTGAGAAAGGCGTTCATCGAATTTTCAATGCATCACTTGTTGCCACATGTCGCTAAATGAAAGCTTTGCGAACACCACGTTGGAGCCGCATTTTTCATCGTATTTCACGTGCCATAATAATAATTTTATGCAACTGTTTCTGAACGCACGTGGGAAGCAATCGTTGAGCGAGAATTTTACTTGAAAAAGATATGTATGTCACAAAATGGACGGCAGCGAAGTGCAAATGCGAACTGACAAACACGTGGCAAACACTGTTTGTCAGTTCGTTAAAGATGGTCAGCGGGCTAGTTGATTTGGAAACATTCAAACGACAAAACGTGTCTTCACTTCGCCCGGTCTTTTTTGCACCATACTTATTTTTCTCAAGTTATGAACCAACTAGCTCAGCAACACGCCTTGCTGAGCTTTTTACTATTTTCATAAAGTAAAATTATGTGACATCACTGAAGCAAATGCGCTTGTTACGCTTGACCCAAACACGCGCGTGAGTAAATATGTGTAAACACAGAGATCGGAAACTGTCCGTGTAGTATATGAGTGCTCGCGCCACACATTCAGCGGTTGAAAGGATATAGCGCTATAAATATGATGACAAGCTCGATTTATGCGCAGAATTAGTATTCACATAAAACTTCTTCCGCTAAAAGCATTCGTGCGGGAATGTTTGTGTGAATTTTGAAGCTGGATACATTAGTGAAGTCGGCCGACCAGTGGCAAAAGATGTTCTAGTAGAACTCGTTGTTGGGCTAGTTGGTGCATTGCATCAAGGAATTAAACCAGCCGAAAACAGACGAACACAGCAAACGGTGAAGGAGACAGGAAAGCGGCTTCCAAAAAGAGTTGGTAGTCTAGCCGCTTTCCTGTCTCCTTCACCGTTTCCTGTGTTCGTCTGTTTTCGGCTGGTTTAATTCCTTGATGCAGTGGCAAAAGCATTTACAAAACAGAAGTACTTCGAATTTGGCCCATGAAGATAATGGTATGTGTTATAGCGTTTCAACATTTTTGATAGCGTTGAACAACTGGTCAACGAAGTGGCCATCTAATTTCAGTCAGTTATTCTTCTAAAGACCACCTTTTTTTGGTAGAAAAGTGACTGTGCTAGTGATAGTTGTTAGTCATTGTCATAGCAGAAACTAATAAGAGAATGCAAGCTATTCAGTCGGCGATACTTCGCGCCCCGAGTCGTACGTGCGGCATTAGCACGGTACAATATTTGAACTTTGTTATTTGTGCTAGTACAGCATACCATGTAACGGCATTCTGCAGCTTAAGCTACAAATATTCAAGCGCCTAATGCTCTATAGCATTACGATTGTATCCTAGGCGGGCGAGCTGCCGGGCTTCTTCGGCGGGCTGAAGGTAGAGCGCAACGTCGAGGTTATTCTCGTCACTGACGGCCGGCAACACGGCGTCCAGCGTCGTTGAGGGGCTTCCGTGAACAAGTTTGAACGGCGTCATATGTGCGCCGTTTCTTACACTGCCGTGTTAACTTCATGTTATGTGCGGAAGATATTATGGCGTCCCATGTCATGTGTTCGACGTACAGTACATTGCCAGCATGTCGGCGACTATTTCATTTAGCCGCTCGGTGAGGCCATTCGCCTGCGGGTGATGTCCGTCGGTGACTTGTGTGGCTCTATTTCAAGATGGTTTGCGTTAGCTCTGCCGTAAAAGTCGTACCTCTGTCGGTGACGAGGAATTTTGGAGCGCCGCGACGCAGGAAGACGTTCTCAACGATCATGCATAACTGTCTGAAGGGAGACAAAAATGTTCCAACATCGTCGATAAGCCATGGGCTCCGCCGATGTCAGCTGAAGCACGGCAGAATGACGGCATGCTCGGCCAAATGTTGCCGGTCAAAACCATAGGCTCGGCCGATGTCGGCGAAAGTACGGCAGAACGGCGGCTAACTCGGCCCAATGTTGCCGGTGAAAGCTATCGGCTAAGCCGACATCGGCGGAAGAACCGCAAAGCGCCGGCAAACTCGGCCCAATGTTGCCGGTGAAAGAAATCGGCTAAGCCGATATCGGCGGAAAGACGGAAGAACGCCGGGAAACTCGGCCCTATGTTGCCGGTGAAAGCCCAACATCGGCTGAAAGGCAGCAAAATCGGCCCAATTCTGCCGACGAAAGTAAACGGCTCTGCCGATATCGGCGCCAGGCTGGCAATGCTGGCCCGAGGTGGGGCCGCTCATAGCCGCCGTAAAACCAATATCGGCCCGACGTTGTGTGCTGCCTGGGGGGCCACTTTGTCGTGCGCATCTCAAGGACAGTTTTCAAATTTAAAGAAAATGCAGGGGAATTGCGTGATATAAAACATGCTCAAGCTCCTCCGTGACCTGCGTACCACCAGCGGAAGCTGGTGTATATAAACAGCTCGCCGTTACTTCCCCGGCGCATGCATGGCGCATGGGCGAGTTGTCTAACAAAGCGCGCTGGAGAGCTAGGGGCGACTAGTTGGAATCCGCGGTCGGGTGCTTCGGAATTTTTTTTCTCCTTTATTTTTCTTTGTGCCTTTTTATGTATATACATACATATACATATCCGGGACATGAGGCGACGGCAACGACAAAAGTCCGCCGAGAGCGCCCATTTAATTGCTATCGTAATAAAAATCAAACGTACATACTCTATAGCTGAGAGAGGGGTAGAATGTTAAGCTGGATGAAAACAGGATACCATGGCGTCTGTCGCTTCGCGGAAGCAATCATTCAAATGGCTCACTTTTGCAGTGTCTTCCATTGCCAAATATGAAGGGAATAGGAATCACCTCATCATTTAATGCTGCAACATAGATGGCTATGTACGAAAGCAGAACACAGTGTTTAGCAGTGTGGACGTCAAAGCACTTTCTTGATTTCACCACTGATCTAATTCCATACGAAATTTTTTCAAAAATGTAACTGATATGTGTGTGAAATTTCAAACGGGTGTGAACTATAACTACTGAAATTGATTATTGATGACTTGAATGAATTGCTACAGATTTCACACAAAGACGGGGAATAATTAGTAGTTTGTGTTGGGTGAATGGAAATGCATGAACTTATTTTTGGATGGAAGAATCAATAGTTTATTAGGATAGGACCAGCCAACGAGATAGTCAGCTTGAGGTTAGATACGACCGTCGGAAAATCAGAATGCTGAGAGATAGATAGATCACCACAAAGTAAACAAGAAGAAACGTTAGACAAAGCGTACGACAGTAATATACTTAAAAATAATAAGGGTCCCAAACAGAACCTTGTGGAGTACCTCTTTTAATGGGGGCAGGACTGGACGTGTAGTTTTAAGTGGGCAGCACTCTAGGGGCCCGGCGTATCGTATGCTGTCATCATATGCTGTGCTAGTTTGGCGTAACGCAGGCAAAACCACGAATGGCATAGCCATCTGCAGCATATTGAGCGCGCGCTCGCGCACAGGCAGAGTGTTCTTCCTCTTCTTGTTGATGATGATAAGTGCGGAGCATATTAGAGGCCCGGGCTGTCGTATGCTGCCGTATGATGTCATCGCTTCGCGTAACACGGGCAAAACCACGCATAAAAATAGAAAAAAGAGGAAGCAAGCGACAAATAGAAAGAGAGAAAAAGAAAGACAAAAATAGGATGAAAATAGAAAGAGTAAGAAAGAGAAAGGAATAGATAAAGACAGAAGAAGTCATAAACAGAAATAAAGAGAGAAAAAATGAGAGAAAAAACGAAACAAGAAAGGAGGAAAGAAAGAGAAAGCCGAAGAGAAACAAAGAAGGCTGCACGGCTCCGCACTTCCTTTAGGCTTGGCACCCCTAGCGCGAAGTTGCCTTCATTTTTTTATAGAGACGGCGTGAGAGCTATTTGGATGAAAGATTTGTAGGGCAACTTGTGTCAAATGCTCCAATTTACTAAAAAAGATAAATTGTCAACGTGGTCAAAGGCTATTCAATAGTCAACATAAATTACCAAAATATTACCATTATAAGTGAATGATGTGATTTTATCAGTGAGACAATTACGGTATTAGTGAATAGACCAGTCCAAAGTAAAACTGACATGAACACTCTGCTAGATTGAGTGAAACACTTCAATAGCCATACTTCGATTAGCTCTTCCATACATTGTTGAGGAATGAAAGCGTGGATATGGGCCTATAACTTTCCATGATAAGTTGGCCATATTTTAGTAAGACAGAAACAGGCACTACCTTTGCCCCTTGAAATTTATGGGGCAAAACACCAGTTTTGAAGGAACGATTAAAAATGTGGCTTACAACCGGGGGAGCCCAAGGTCTCACACGTTTAATATGTTTTGACTGAACGTTCTCTAACCCAGGTCCAGTAGCTTTTCTTCCTGAAATAAATTAACAAGCATCGCAGACACAAGTACGAAAAAGAACAATCGACTGACATTTACGACAGAGCCGTGGATATAGCAGCGAGAGGAATATATAGTAAAACTAGAAGAAAACTGACTACATTACTAGGTTTTAAAAGCACTGGCTACATCAATAGGTGTGGTAAAGATAGCCTTATGAACACGAATATAGAGCACACTGCTGTGTCAGTTGGTAGAATTTAAAACTTCGTTTAGGAGCTGCCAGTTCCTCTATGCATTATTTTACCAGAGCTACGCTGCAGTCCATGTTCATAATGATTTTGTTTAGCTCACTTTAAAAGTGATAGTTTTTATAGCGTAGTTTTCAGTGTGCATGAAATGGTTCACGTTAGGCTTTTTTATACCTGTTGTCTGTCTTGCGGAGGGATTTTACGAATGTATTGAATATTCGAAGGCAGCGTGGCGCAAAGTGGCATCCGCTAGACGATTGAAACGCGGTAGAACGCCTAAGTGCTCAATAAATAACACCATACAACCCCAACAACGCCTTGTCGGGATCACTTGGAAGCTATGCACTTGACCAATCTGCTGCTTTGATGAGCTGATAGTATTTATCTAAAATAAAGACACTTCTGACGTGATACGTTGGTGTGAATTATGGACCTTTCATAATATAAGAACACAGGAATGGACCTTTCATAATATAGGAACACAGGAATGTCATCGGGTATATGACTTTCAATCACGCCTACGTGAATGGCGTCATCCATATCATCCAAGTGAGGATATGACCGCTTAATGCAGTGGTTCTCAGCCATGAATAATTCGGGAACTCAACGCGGACCTCTGTCACGCAAGGCCCATCTGTCACAGGACATAGTGTGCCCCTAAAAATGCGTTTTTTTCGAGGATGGGTTTCGCGGAGCCCCAAAAATTGCTTTCCGGGCCCCCTGGGATCCGCGAACCCCCATTTGAGGACCACTGACTGGCGGCGGAAACCCAGAGCTATTAATTAGTGATATACTCCAGGATAATATGGCTGGAGGAATCTCATAAGTACAACGTTCTGCTCAGCAGTGCGTTTGCCACGTAACTGCCATAGACCTTTGCAAAAAACGTGTGGTTCACAAAAAGCCCACCTATAGACTGCAGCAAGGCTAGTTCTGCGTTGATTCTCAAAACCTCCTGGCGTATCAATTTCTAGCCAAATATATTAGCGTTTCGAGACATTCAAATTTTGGCGTGAAACGAAACACGAACAGCGGAGTGCGTGACCGAAACACTAGCCCGCATGCGGTTTGGCATCACGGCCCGATGCCCCAGTATTGCAATATTTTCGCTTCTGCAGTTCTGATATTTCAAAGGAAAAACAAATATAAAATAAAATAAAAGTAAAACGATTAAATTGGCTCGATCACCGACTCCGGCCACCAATACCACCATATCCGGACTAGAACAACATTAAACAAATTGCACTATAAAGGGATCGCGCAGTGCTGCCAAACCGGATGTACACGCCTGTCAGTGTTTATGACTGGACGGCTCGCACTATAGGAAGCCCAAGCTCAAGTTTGCGCGCGACGCTCGCGCGGCCAAGCTATGCGTTACTGAGGATAGATGGTACCGGCGAAGGCGTGTTGTCGCCGCATTTATAAGCAGTGGCAGCAAGGACACGTGCGCGCATGCGCTCCTCGTTCGACCCGAAGCACTGCTAGTGAGCAATACTTACATTGTGACCCATCACAGATGCTATTCGAGAGCTGTGCGCGTGCGTGGAAGCGGCAGTGTTGTGGCGAAAGACGGGCCGTGAATATTCCCAGTGGTGCCGCTCAACGCTGCTATGGAAGCCTATATCATTACTTATACTTGGGCCACGCGCTCCGCTGATCGCGTTTCATTTGACGCCGTAGTACATTATGGCGTCTCGTACACAATATTGTTCGATACAAAAATGGCTCAACCGCCACGAGGGTTACCATTTCGAACAGAATTTTCACTACGATAACAAGTAAAAACACACTGGGTGATAGCAAATTTTTTAGACCAACAAAAAAATCCCAGCCGATCCCATGCATCGTGGGAATCGATTTAGTGCGAAGCAGGCAGGCAGTAGCAGCGTATGCCGGATTGTTCGCTTTTTTCTAAGTATTGCGAGGTCGATCGACGTCACTGTGTAATTTTAGCACCTGCGGACATATTGTGGCCTTACCAGGCACCTTCGACTACACTGGCGTGTAATAGTTCATGGTCCGACGTAACGTCCGCACTCCCGTTAGGACAAAGACGCCAGTTTTATTGCAACGAAATGCACGCAAAGGTGCGACAATCCGCATATGATAAGTGGCCGCGCTTGGCATATTTGAAGAGTGCTTTACATTGGCTTGCGTAGTTAATGTTTATTACATTGTTATAAGGGTGGGTAGACAACACCGCAACCACAACTCGGTTTGCGTCCACATGACGCTCTTATTCCTAAGCACTTTGAAGCACTAGCGTAGCTCTGTGTTCGAATACTTGGCAGCCATGCAGAACGCCTGGGTCCGATTCCGCCTCTAGCCATGATCTTTATTATTTTGTTCCATTCGAACTTTCGGTCATCAACGACGCCGTCGACGCCGGTGGCCGGCATCAGATTTTCTGCGACACGACCTCCTTAACGCTTTCGCGTGAATACTGCCATGCCAAAGTATATTCTTTGTGTCCCTGGATCGGTATGTACCGCAAATCACATGTGGCGCTGTGATGATTATATGGGCTCAGGCCTCTCACACAAAGATGGAAACATAGTGGTTTTAATTAGGACAGGGTACGCAGCTAATGGACGCGTTACAGAAGCACAAACAAATAAAGCACGCTTCAGTCTGGTGTCTATCGGCGCAGCGACGACGACACACTCACACACTCACGGCACGCAGGGCCGCTGAAGACGCTGTCACTGTAAGCCCAGGCGTACGTCGGGACGGAGACCCGGCGCTAGAATGGTCTGGGACGTTGCCCAGCACAGTACCGACCAAGGACATGGCTAGGCCGCACGGGAACGAGCGCTCGTCGGGTGAAAATTTGGCCCTTCAGCAGTGCAGTTGCACTGCTGAAGGGTCAAGCAGTCAGTTGCACTGCTGACGACCGTTCCCGGTCGTCAGCAGTGCAGGCAACTGCACTGCTGACGACCGGGAACGCGGACAACGCCCAGGCAGCTCAGGCTGGCGACATGACCGACTCTTGCTTGCTTGCTTGCTTGCTTGCTTGCTTGCTTGCTTGCTTGCCTGCCTGCTTGCTTGACCCTTTATTATTGGCTCTTACCCACTACGTGGCATTGGTCATGAAACGGGCGGTTAATATAACTGGGGAAATTTAGAAATTAGACGAAGGAAAAGGAACTAATCGGTCGCCTAGTGTATATAGAAAAGTTCACGGATGATTACTTTATGCACCGATAAAAATAGAAATAGACCAATAATAGGGAATAATATCAATAAGCGAGAGGAAGTCTGATGTACCAAATTTTGAGTGGGAATAATTAACAAGGAACTCTTCTTGCGTCCCTAAGAAATACGCATACGGCTACGCAGACGTTCCTGTTGATGTGGCCCAGAGAAGGTGCCCTAAGAGAAAGAATATTTTCCGAGGTAAGAGTAATTCTTGAGTTCCGGAATAACATTTCGAAATGTTTTTTTTTTCTGTGGCTAGTGAAACGACGGCAAATAAGTAAAGAGTGATCGATGTTTTCAGGTTCTTGACAGTAAGAGCAAAGAAGAGATGGCACCAGACCAGACGTGTATAAATAAAATTTAGGAGGGGGTATACGGCATCGACATTTTGTAAAAGACACTTCTATTTTGCGCTTGGGACACCATTTATTATCCCAAGCAAAAGAAAGATGACCATATTTTTGAACTGGTAATTTAATTTTCATGGAATCTTGAACTAAGCAATATTTGCGTAATCTGGATTCAGTAATAAAAGCTGTATCAGACACAATGGTCATTAGAGGACCATCTAGAGACCTCCACGCGAGAGCATCACCCATCTCGTTTAAAATTATGCCAGGATGACCTGGTACCCATACCAACCGCACTATACACAAGTTGTTAGGGATTAATGAAGCGAAAGCATTCCGAAAAGAAGACTTCAGAAAAGAAGGACAAGCTGAAGTGAGAGATCTACTTGCGGACAGCGAATCAGTAATTACAACAACTGCCGAATCATTTACTCAATTGTTCGAAGGGCTAAAATAATTGCTAGGACCTCAGCTTCGAATATGGCAGTGTAATCCGGGAGACGCAGTGAGAATGACCAAGATAAGGCCTCTGAGAAAATGCCTACTCCCGCTTTCTCTTCACACTTGATGCATCATTAGCAATAAGGTTATCAATTCCCAACAAATGTAAGTGATCTTCTAACAAGCCTACTAAACATATACAAGGTAGAAGTTTGGAATTAGACGGGACTATATCATCAAATTCAATTTTTGTTGTGGCCAATAATTTATTCGAAATGATGTCGCGTATGTTAACGTCTAAAAGTTTCAGTTGATCTCGGACAAACAAAAGTTGAGGCTTATATCCCCGAGATCAATGGTCATTAAAAATGCTCTCGATTGAGAACTGAATACAAAATGTACTTGTCTAAGGGAAGATGCGTAAATTTTTAAATACGTTCTGACGGTAAGAATGCGGAATCTGCAAACTAAAGTGGGGATTCGGGCTTCTTGGTATAAAACACTGTTCGCGGTAAATTTCGGTACCCCTAGACAACACCAAACATCATCTCGCTCTAAAAGGACCAGGGCAAAAATTTTGTATGCTGGCCCCCCAGAGTCTCCAGTGCGAGAGACGCTAATCGGCATTTAAATGCGAAGTATCTTATGGCGGAGTTCAATCCGGTGGTGGTGGTGTGCGGCGTGACCACCCTTACTGCGCATGCGCATACCCTCTCCTCTCCCACTCTCCACTTCCCTTTCCCCTCCCACTCTCCACGTCCCCTCTCCCCTCCCCCTTTCCACTCTTCCTCTGAAACGCGGGCTACACATGCCGAAATTCTCTCCTGCGCAACGCCTCGATGAGCACCAGCGCATGCGCGTCCCCTCCCCCTCTCTCTCCTCTCCTACGCTGCCCCCCTCTCGCACGCCTGCCGACCGCGTTCCCCGCTCGCCCTGTGAGAATTAACGGCCAGGCTTGAGGGAAGACAAGACGCGCGTAGCGTTCCTCTTCGCGTTCCACGACGCGAGGTCGGTAGCATGCCCAAAGAACGCCAACGGAACGCGATCGTGCAAGTGCTGCGGCTTCGCATCGCCTCATGGTTCCCTTTAGCGGGAAATGCTGTAATTTTTGCTTCGCCGCTCCACAATATACACGCGCCACAGGCCGCGCACTTCACACACAGGCTAAATTTCTATCACAGGCACATACCGGCATACCATGGGCCGTGTTATGTGGGTATGTGCCACAGATGACTGGTGGAGAGGGTTTCATTGCGCACGCGAGAGACAAGTCTCGTTCTTCGTGTCACGACAGTGTTCGTCCTACAAGCATGTCCTCCCCACGCCAATTTTGGTGTATACCATGTTAAGGAGGCGACCACGAGAGCCGTCAGACGAAGATAGATAGATAGATAGATAGATAGATAGATAGATAGATAGATAGATAGATAGATAGATAGATAGATAGATAGATAGATAGATAGATAGATAGATAGATAGATAGATAGATAGATAGATAGATAGATAGATAGATAGATAGATAGATAGATAGATAGATAGATAGATAGATAGATAGATAGATAGATAGATAGATAGATAGATGAAGGCCAAACTGTCTGGTTTGCTCAGAAATGCTTCGCCTTTAATAACAACAATCTGTGCACGATCTTGAGGAGGTGTTTACCAGCACGCGCCTTTTCCCGCATTATCTGTTTCGCGACTTGTGCCGTCTTGTCTGGCTTGACTGCCCTATCTGAGTTGGTGTTTGCGCTCCTTTCTTGCAGGCTTCACTTTTTGTAGACAAGCGGTGAGCAGTGATGTTTTCCCACATTCTGGGGCGCATACGTTTTTGCCTCGGGGCGACATTTTCATATTTAGTGAACCAGTGGTGAGTGGTGGGGTTCGCCCAATTTCTGCGGCGCCTACCTGCGCTACAAGAGTTTTCGCACAGACAGAGACACATCCTAGTCACACGCAGTTTCGCTGTAAAAGAGCATGCGACGAGGCGCGCGCGACGCCAGTCCCGAATGCTCCTCTAGAGGGTAAATTCAAACGATGAAGATTGTCAGCTCGCCAATGGAGGAAGGGAAAAGACTAGGGGTGCGTTTCATGTGACAAACTTAAACACTAATCATCAAAAACTTACGGAAGAAATAGTCGTTAGTTATGTGATTGACAAGCGTTACTACTGGTCGGTTCGCTTTGATCGCGTCTACTGCTAGTGTTGCGGGGGACCTATCCTACCCATGATGCACTGCGCATTATGGGCTTCGGATCGCGAGAGCCGCGGAGACCGAGGGAGTTTTCTTACCGAAACTAGAAGAATCACGTGACGCTCCCTCTTAGTGCTTTTCCTTGCTCCATTTACGTGCCAGTCAGCGCGCCTGTCAGAGTGGCCTAATGTGGAAACGTTGAGCCAAACTGGCAACGTTTGTGGTCTTATGGTGAATTTTTTTTATCTGTCTATTTGGCAACTTTTCGGCTAAGGTTAGAAAGAGTTTTTCTGATGAGAACGGCAAATATACCCAAATATTACGCATGTTTGAGGTTAAATGTGGAAAGCCCGAAGCTAATCGCTGGAGCCGGGCTCTCTGTGGCATGGGCCATCGCCAAATGAGGGGCTCCGCTTGCTCTAGAGCCAAATGCACTAGTGCTAACAAGAAGTAAATACGCCCCTCTGTCACAGGCTGTCTTACCTGAACGGAAATGTTCCCACGAGCCAGCGGACAGGAAGAAACGCGAAATTACCGCTTACATTAGATAGGTCGCTCGCGATTTTCGCGAAACCGGTTTGGTACTGCTTTCTACATCAGTCTTAATTGAGCTATTGAAGCCCTTGCGTAGTAACGAACTTCTTCAACAATATATATATATTACTCACTGCGTAAACGGGTATGTGCATTTACCAACCATTTATTCGCACCGCACACGGAAGAACACCAGCAACACTCAAGAATGACAATGATGAAAATGAGATATTCCCCCAACACTTCACAAGAGGCATCCACTCACACAATAAACAGCTAAAGGAACAGCAGAAGACCTTGTAGTGGCCGTGGCGGAGAATTGTGGTTATTTTACAAGAGCCCGTGTGTGGGATGACCATGAATGAAAGCATGACGTGCCCTTCTTGAAAACGTATCTCGATAGTTAACAAACAAAGAAAAAGTGGCAGCGTTTTTCCTTGGAAGCGTAGACATACCTACGGTGTGTGTTTCTGCACCTAACGACCTAAGAGGCCCAGAATAGGACCTAGTACAGTTCCTAACACGGGTCTCAGAACATCCAGCACGGGTTGAAGGAGAGCCACTACAGGTTCCAGGACACCTGCGAGTGAACCTATGAGGTCTCGGCCCTCTTCCTCGTCAGCGTCCATTCCAGCTGTCGGATAAGCCGACGCTGCGGCCCACAGGGCTGGAAAGAAATAGTGTATATACATTAAGTATAGTTACAATCTGCCAGCTATCGTGTGTCATAACTGTGACCATTCTCCCAAAATTCCAATGTCATAAGGACAAACATGGGCACCTAGTTTCGACACAAGTTGGCGTAAGGCCCAGATAACTGATTCGCAGATGTCCGCGGTGCTCACACCCAAGCTTCGAAACTCCCGTTTAATGTGAATAAGAATCAAGATATTTATGCCACGCACCGTATGCCGGCAGTTTCAGAATCTGTTCCGCGAAGGTCGCCGCGTGTTCTCTACACTCTTACTCAGGTCACGGATAAAGTGCTAGCTCTAGCAAGGAAAATAGACGACAAAGTCCTGGTTTCCTGGCCTCATCTAGCACTTTACACGGGACATGGTAAAGCGTGTAGTACCGCCACACTCAGTATAAGAAATGTCAGAGATTGAACAAATCTCTTCTTTTTAGTTGGCTTCATTTCAGTTCAACGAGACCAGTTTACCGTACATTCTCCCTTTTTCACCTTACGTATAAAATGGTGAAAATAAAAGATTTTGATTGATTGATTGATTGATTGATTGATTGATTGATTGATTGATTGATTGATTGATTGATTGATTGATTGATTGATTGATTGATTGATTGATTGATTGATTGACATTATTATGGATAGCCGTTATGAACTAAGGGGCACGGCGCTCCCAGGCCACTTCTATATTAAAGGGGTCATGAACCACTTTTCCAAGTAATGATCTAATGGCCTCAGTATCGGAGTGTACTGCCTCCCGAATCGATTGCCGCAAAAATTTCTCGAATCCGTCAAGAATCAGCGGAGTTACGGTGGTTTGGCGCACGCTCCCAGCGCTTTCCCTCTTTTCTCGTGCCGACGAGCACACTGGAAGCTAGACAGGGAGGGATGACATGGGGGAAAGAAGTTACGCCAGCCCGCGTCATGAAACGCGATCGCTCTCCCGCTGTGATTCGCTTGCGCGAGTGCGGCTACCGTGTACTGAGGAGTGCGGCGCCGGCAAGTGGCGGCACCCCGCGGCAAGAAGCGCATCTGATCCGAACGCCGCTCTCGATTTACGTCGGCTATCGGCCAATAAGCATGCTATGTCTCTTGCGACGTACAGCGGACAGACGCCCCGCCCACCGACGAGAGTGAGAACCGGCCTCTGTTTGAAAAGAGGGTGCCTGGGGAAACGGCAACTTCGCGCTCCGCTTGTGGCCATTACGCGGCGCGCACGACTGTAATATTTGGCAGAGCAGTTCATAGCCGTGTCAGCTTTCCGCAGGATGTGTTTTTTCAATCAGCCCAAGGGGTGCTTCATGACCCCTTTAACTTATAAGCATTTTCAGAACACGCTTACGTTTCGAGAGAAAGCGAAAGAAATAGCAATGTGTGCGTGTTTGTGTTTGTGAACCGACGCTAATGTGCATGATATCCCGCCCATCCTTCAAAAACTTGGAATTTGAGGTGTGCGCGAGCGAGGCTTTACACACCATAAGTAAATTTATTACAGGTAGCTAAGACATTTCATGCGGCATCTGGAAAGAATCACGGTCTCCTTAAGTGTTGCTGCTAGTCCGTTTAATACCCGCTATTTTATATGAAACATATCAGTATTCTGCTTAAAACTCTGCGACCCTGCAGTAAATTATATGAGCGATTTGAATACACAGTACTTAATCAAACACACACACAGGGCAAGAACAAGGACGGGCACTGTCCTGTCAGCGCCCGTGCTTGTTCTTGACTGCTGTGTATGCGTTTGATTAAATGTTGTGTAGTCAAACGAATCTGTACCAACAAGCTCGCCTCAACACCCTCTTATACGAGCGAGTCCCTCGAATTCTGGTTATATCATTCCTTTCGCTTGGACAAATCACGCGGAATCTCAATAGGAAACGCATCTTACCAATCACGATGACGGTGAGGAACAGCATCGGTAATCGCAGACAGCTGTGCGGCATCTTAGGATCAGCTGCATGGAACACGGTTGACCGTATAATCACAAGCGTCCGTCATTTATGCCCGACAATTATGTACAACTGCAACCGAATCCTCTAAGGAGCCATGAAGGCCATACTGAGAAAATATGCTACAGACTACAACCTCAACAGCGTAACATGCCTCGTAGTATCATTTACTATCGTCAGCGATACGAGAAGTAAAATGCCAAATACTGTCAAACGAATTGAACTAGCAGCACCAAATTTCCTGCTTCTGTTTTAAACAGTTAAGAGCACAAAGAAACTTCTTTAATAGAAGAAACGAGACAGGTCCAATGGCTATGTACTTTCAGCTTTCCTTTGGTGTAACGAAAGTTTTCTCTTGCGCCAGAAACTATGCGAAAGCATAATCAACTCCTTTCAAATATGGTATATTTTATTGAGTGCTGCTGAGACCCGTACCATATGGCGCCTCCTTAGCCTTCGGCTTTATACTGACGTAGGAAAATATCATTAAAAACAACATCGCTGCTACAGACCAAAATTCAGCCGTTCTATGTGGACATCTAACTGGGTTCTTATTACAAATTAGGTTTTTTCAACCCATGTGCTCTTATCTACGTAACGAAGGAGTTATAAAGTGAAGGATTCCTTCATGCTTTGCGATCTCACCTTTTTACCGCGAATATGTCGGCAGGCTTGAGGTAATAGCACTATTCGCTGGGGATGCTCTCTCGTTTTATAATGAGCGGCGCGGCGTTGAAACGTGAAGTAATTTCACAGGTGCGGTGTACAAGACTCTGATATCCCTGCATTGATCGGCGTGAACAGGTTGGGAGAATCCCCTCCCAGTGTGGGGCACTGCTCTATGAAGCAGATAAGCTTACATGTAATGAGTCAAGGTCGCAGGCAATGGGGTTTCCACACGCCAAATGTCACCGAGGCATTTCTAGTGAAGTATTTTTGTTTGTCGCGCAAAGGCATGTGCCCATAGCCATGCGCGGCGGGTGGGTAGGGGGAGTTCAGGGGGGACGGCCGCTCACCCTAATCATTTGAAAAGCGCGCCCATTCTGCCCCATACGTTTACACAGTCGGATCTTTCACCCCATTTCTTAATGCGCAGGCTTACGGCCGCACATGTTTTTTACAATAATTATTTATATACTTACGCAATACTCACAGTGCCATCAGAGGCATTGCAGTGAAGGGGTGACCACTCATTATAAGCGGTTTTATACATCACATATACACACAAGAAAACAAAAATTAGACGCAATAATAAATAAATTACATACACAAGTAGTATGCGGAGAAAGGGAAAACGGGAACTAATAAAAACACTAAGTTAACGAGCCATCAAACGTATCATATGACATTTCATTACCTACGTCAGCAAGTAATCTATTCCACTCCCTTATTGTTCTTGGGAAAAACGACATTCTGGGGGATTCAGTATTGCAACACACTTCACGTACTTTATGGGAATGATCGACCGTGTGGATGCATAATAAGGTTGGAGTATATATTGTTGCCGATCAATGCCAATTTTTGAGCGAAAAATGTTCTGAAAAAGTTTTAGACAAAGTTTTCTTCTGCGATTTTCTAGCACCTTCCATTTAAGACCCACCTTCGCTTGAGTAGCGCTAAAGGTAAATGTATAATGTCTAGTCGCAAACCTCGCAGCTAAATTTTGTACTTTTTAGATGCGAAGTAACTCAAGGCCGAGCTCAATCCGGTGGTGGTGGTGTGCGGCGTGACCACCCTTACTGCGCATGCGCATACCCTCTCCGCACACCCCCTCTCCACTCACCCTCTCCCCTTCCCCTCTCCACTTTTTCTATCCTCCTCCCCTCTCCACTTTCCCTCTCCCTTTCCCCTCTCCACTTTCCCTCTCCCTTTCCCCTCTCCAATTTTCCTCTCCACTTTCCCTCTTTCCACTATCTCTCTCCCCTCCTCCTCTCCCATACCCCTGTCTCCTCCCCTTTCCACTCTTCCTCTGAAACGCGGGCTAGACATGCCGAAATTCTCTCCTGCGCAACGCCGCGATGAGCTCGAGCGCATGCGCGTCCCCTCCCCTTCTCTCTCCTCTCCTACGCTGCCCCCCTCTCGCCCGCCTGTCGACCGCGTTCCCCGCTCGCCCTGTGAGAATTAACGGCCAGGCTAGATGGAAGATACGACGCGCGTAGCGTCCCTCTTCGCTTTCCACGACGCCAGGTCGGTAGCATGCCCAACGAACGCCAACGGAACGCGATCGTGCAAGTGCTCCGGCTTCGCAATGGTTCATGGTCCCCTTTAGCGGGAGATGGTGTCATTTTTCTATACGTTCTCGGTCACCCACCATCGGTGGGTTCCGCACCTCACATGCATGTTCTAGACTCAATCTGACAAACATCTTGAAGGGCAGTTCTTTAGTAGCCATACTAAAACATTTTCCATTAGGCCGTAGACACCCTAATGACTTGCCGGCACTTGCGGCTACGTGATCAACATGACGATGCCATTTTGTGTCAAAGGTGAATTAAATCAAGATATTTATATTCATGGACTTGTGACAATGGAACATCTTTTAAAATATACTTAAGTGAGAGTGAATTCTTTTTCTCAGTAAATGGCATGAAAACAGTCGTATCTAGATATAACGTCACATACCTCTTGCGACACCACTGTCTAATGAAGTTTAAAATCACACTTCAAAGCGCGACAGTCACCTTCACTAGTAATATGACTGTATAAAACACAGTCACTGCGGAATCAGGGCATCGATGAAGCCTATATAAACATAATGGAAGAAATCTACAGCGGATCCACAGCCACTATAGTCCTCCATAAAGAAAGCGACAGAATCCCAATAAAGAAGGGCATACGGCAGGGAGACACGATCTCTCCAATGATATTCACCGCGTGTTTACAGGAGGTTTTCAGGGCCCTAGATTGGAAAGAATTAGGGATAAGAGTTAATGGAGAGTATCTCAGTAACCTGCGATTCGTTGATGACATTGCATTGATGAGTAACGCGGGAGACGAATTACAGCTCATGATTACTGAACTGGATACGGAAAGTAGAAGAGTAGGTAATGTGGAACTAAAGTAATGTGGAACAATCTTGGCAGAGAACAGCGCTTTGCGATAGGTGGCGAGACACTGGAAGTTGTGAAGGAGTACGTCTACTTAGGACAGGTAGTAACCGCGGAGCCGAACCATGAGAGTGAAATAACTAGAAGAATAAGGATGAGATGGGGCTCATTTGGCAAGCATTATCAAATCATGAATGATAGTCTACCACTATCTCTCAAGAGGAAGGTATATAACAGCTGCATCTTACCGGTACTTACCTACGGAGCAGAAACCTGGAGACTTACGAAGAGGGTTCAACTTAAATTGAGGACGACGCAGCGAGCGATGGAAAGGAAAATGACAGGTGTAACCTTAAGAGACAAGAAGAGAGCAGAGTGGGTCAGGGAACAAACGGGGGTTAAGGATATCATAGTTGAAATCAAGAAGAAGAAATGGATATGGGCCGGGCACGTAGCACGTCGGCAGGATAACCGGTGGTCATTAAGGGTAACTGACTGGATTCCAAGAAATGGCAAACGCGTGAGGGGGAGACAGAAAATTAGGTGGGTAGATGAGATTAAGAAGTTTGTAGGTATAACGTGGCAGCAGAAAGCACAGGGCCGGGTTGATTGGCGAAACATGGGAGAGGCCTTTGCCCTGCAGTGGGCGTAGACAGGCTGATGATGATGATGATGATGATAAAACACAGTCTTCAGCTTACAATCTTCACCAATTTCATTTATAAATTAAAGAAACAAAACCTGACCCAGAACGGAACCCTGAGGGACACTACAAGTGACGTCTCTTCTTGAAGACTCAAAACCGTTAACTACGTATTGTTTACGCATTCTTGGTATTCAACAATCCGGGTGATAACTTGCGTATGGATTTTGTAGGTATGTAATCTTTCAATTAACAGAGAATGAGACCTAGTGTCGAACGGCTTTCTGAAATCCAGAAAGATACATAGAGATAGTCGCTTGTCAAGAGTGCTACTGATATTATGACTGAATTCAACGAACTGTGTTACACAAGGAAAATTCTATCTAAAAACATGTTCACGTAGATTAAATAGCGAATACTCATTCATATGTGCCACAATACTTGTATATAAAATGTGCTGTAACACTATGCATGCGACACGCGTTAAAAAAATGGGACGGTAATTACCCACCTAACTTCGCGTAGCAGCTTTATGAACGCGAACAACTGCACCCATCTTTCAATCTCTGGACAGGGAAGGTTCCGCCAGAGATTTTTCAAAAAGTATTTTCAAAAAACAAGCTATAGGTCGTGCGCAAATGTTAAAAAAGTAAGTTGAGAAGCCGTCAGATCCTCCGCCTTTACCAGCATTTAGTTTTAGAAGCAACAATTCTATGCCACGTGTACTGATAACTACGTCATCCATGTCACTTATCGCGGCTATCTGATCTCGCGGGGTTGTCCTGCAGTAATTACTATTTGGCATATCAGTCGAAAAGACAGAAGGAAAATACTGATTAAAATATTCTGCCTTGGCTTTGTCTTCGGAAACGGCACTACTTTCGATGTGATTGAGGGAATGGCTGTTATCTCTTTGCCATAAATTTTCACGTTTCCAGAGTTGCATGGGATCACCTTTAATTCTCATCTGAACAGATTCACTGAAAGCATTCTTGGCTGCGCGAATTCACTTTTTGGTTTCAATCGTAACTTCTTTTAGTTTCTTGGAATTATCACTCGAAGGTACACGAGGAAAGTTCTGGTAAAGTCTTTGCCTTTTCTCTGTAAGCCTGCGCAATGCTTTCGAAAACCAAGGCTTACTTCTATTTTGTCTTTCATTAAGTAGTCTTCATGGTATAAAACGTTGACGTAGGTCTAGCAGTTTGGTTTTAAAGCAATCCCATAATTCTTGTGTATTTATATACTCCACTTCTGTTGTAAAAACGTCATAAATAGCTATTCAAGCCCTCATTTTGGCCATCTGACTGAGCGTTCGAGTAGTCATACAGACGTCTCGGCACACTACTAGCACATTTTGCATGCTTAATTTGCATTTTAGACATCACAACACTGTGTTCAGTAGTGCCAGGAGCCACTACGGTGGAAATCACTAAATGAGTTTGGTTTGTGAACAGCAGATCAAGTACATGATATCCTCTTGTTGGTTCTGACGCCATTTTGATAACGCTTATAAATTGACCATATTCTTCATTTCCTGGCACAAGCGACCGTCATATGAAATTAACGAACCCTGATCATTCCATACGGCATTTGGGAGATTTAAGTCACCGCCTATCACCAGGTTATCTGCCTTTATCATTTCAACTGCAGATCTGAACTGACGTAATATATCAACCGGTGAATCCGGTGGCCTGTAAAAACTATATACAGTAAGAGCACACTTTTTATAAAGTGTCATTTGATAGAAGGTAGCCTCGCATTCTCCGAATTGAACAGACAAGTTGACAGACGAAAGGATCTTTTCTACTAGTCTGAAAACTCCGCCACCTCGAGAATTTCGATCTTTTCTGTAACACGTGTAATCATCCGGAAACATCTCATTGACCGCTATATCATCACTTAACCATGATTCGGTTGCTAAGATTATTGTTGGCATAGTCAAGCCAATAAATGCGCTAAATTCGCCAGCTTCATTCTTTATACTTCGGCAGTTTATCACGAGAAACGGAAGATTGCCGTTGTTGCAGTGATGATGTCATTTCAGGAAAACGACCTGTTTTATCTCTTCATTATTAACATATTTTTTGCCATTGAACAGCAAAGTGTCATAGCGAAGGCTAACTTTGTTGCCATCCTTCCCATGAGATTTTGCGAAATCCCACAGCTGCTTTCTTTTGGAACGTACTACGTCTGAAAAGTATTCAGATATTGCAACCTGGCTGTTTTCTACCTTTTTTTAGCGTTAGCTAACACGAACTGTTTTTCCCTGTACGAAGACAAAGCTTGCTATGAAAGGAAGATTTTTTCCAGGTTGAAATCTGCCAAAGCGACGTGCCCGTTCACTTGACAAGTTGCGTAGACCCAACATAGAATCACACAGTTCATGTATTTTACGCTCGCAACCTGCGCTCTTTTCAGCGATATCAGTTTCTGTGAGGCCATAGACCACCAGATCGCAGCGACGGCTTCTATTTTCAAGATTGTCTACTTTTGCCATCAGTGACGATAACGCTACGCTTGTCGTCACATGCATTTTTACACGCTTTCACTGTTGCAGAAAGCTGATCAAAGTTAGACAACATGGCTTCCATTGATGTAATGCGCGTACCTAGGTCATCTATGGCATTCCTATATTCTGTTTGTGTTGCCTCAATGGCTGCAAGCATTAACTTAATATCTGCTTGTCCGTCAAGAAGCAGTTGTAACTTTTCCTGACTAGAAGGACCCGGGTTTATTTCTACATCTCCGCACAAGAAAAGCAAAAGAAAGTAGGAAGCGTAGCATCGTAAAAGACGGAAACGACATTTAGGCTGATGTCTAGGTATGCAATATATTTTCCATAAAAATTGTTTGGGGTGGAACAGGCAGAACATATACGACTACTGTTAAATACAATGGTTTTGGTTCACTGACCTGAAGGAACAGTAGAAATAGCGTGAGCGGCATCGTCGCTACCGTGCCGGTTCCACGGCCCCACTGGCGACCAAGGACTGATGTTGCATTCAAAAACTGCTTATTTTTCACCTCTACCCAGGTAAGCAAAGAACCATTGTGAAAACCATGTCATCGTTTCTTTTTCAGTTTTACATCCATTGCAGGGCTCGTTTTCATTAAGGTCTGGGCCATCAATAGAAGGCGGGGGTGGGGGGGTGGGGCTATGGTGAAACTTCACCCCCCCCTTTATGTAGAATCCTGCGCAGTTCCTGCTCCCTATAATATGTCCTTATATGTCATTATTAGAGGTGTGCGAATAGTGAAATTTCATCGCGAATCGAATTCGAATCGAATAGTGCCGAATAGTGGCCAAAAATATTGAATATCTAATCGAATATCGAATAGTGTTGAAGAGTGCACTGCCACTTACGGCAAGACAAAAAAATCAAAGAAGCTACGGCGTGGTGACAGCTTTGGTGCGCGCTTGTTCGGGAGTCCTTTTTTTTCTTTTTCCAGCTTTTCTGGGCGTTGAACCACGTTGAATGAAGAGCCGCCATTCTAGACACCAGCGCCACTTTTAACCTCCTGATGGGTAACGGAGGGTGGTACGGTAGATAGATTTCTTTTTTCCTATGGCCGTGCAATACGGCTCATCTGACAATGGTCGCGTTATTGTGCTCCATCGCCATGGTTGCTCTGAGCCCGAAAATCTTCGGGCGCCCGTTCACAGCAGCGTTTTGATTGTGCGCCGAAATGATGGGAGTTTCTGATAGAACGGAGTTTCAGAACGAGTGGTCAGTGCGGCAGTGGCGACTGCGCAGCGCGAACAAATTTTCGCGTCTGAAACCAATCATCAAGGGTTTCGCGGGCCAAAGTCGGGACGTTTTACGGCCCTTGCTGCATATGCGACCGCACTATGCAAGAAGTCCGGGAGCAAAGATGAGAAGGGCTTGCCACTTTTCTTTTCTTTCTATTTTTACGTGGCGAAACGACATCATCTCCTCTAAAGTAAACATGCGCTCGTTTTGAACCAGCAAATCGGTGAAAGTTTTAAAGAAAGGCTTATTGTAACGATGTTAGCGTCAGTTTTAGCCACCCCGCCTACAGCAAAATGCACCATTTGCATTTGTCGCGTTTTAGATATTCGTCCTGTCAAATTATTCGAAAGTTTGAATACCAGCTCTTCGAAAGTCGAATCGAATTATTCGATTAGGTCGAATTCGATCCGAATTCGAAACTCGAATATTCGCACACCCCTAGTCCTTAATGAATACCATCTGAGCACGTTTTGTCGCCAGCTCCGGTCTCCCTAAATCTGGTCGTAACATTGTCTTGGTGGCTGGAAACAAGATCTATTGACACTGCGCAACAAAACTTACTGGTAGTTAAGCCGCCTAACTGCACAAGCTAGCAGCATAAAACAGGAATCATCGAGGGAAACGCCTTGGCTAATTAACGTCAGCAAGGTGCGGAGCAGAACTAGTCTGTGATCCACAGGGTGTTCAGTGCAGCCGGGGATCCGTATGGCTTCTGTCCATCCTACCTTCGTTGTTCGCATTCAAGCTACAACATGCGGTCGTCTCGTCGCGTACCTCAAGATCAGCTTGGAGACCTGTTCACGGATTATTTGAATAATTGTGACGCCCGTTCTCATAGAACAACAATTATTTGACGGTGGTCCTTGAAGGACTGCAACGATTATCAGCTGTGGCACACGAGGAGGAATTCACGGCTTTCCTCATCCAAGTCATCCAAGTGGTAGACAGCTTTTATTGTACCTACGGTTCATCAGCACCCTTCGCATCCATGAGCAGTCTTCGTATTTGTCTGAGTTTACCGCGCTCAACTCACAGCGTCCTCGTAATCGCTGAAGCAAAAAACCGCCCATTCCAGTTCTTTGCATCCAAGAACTCTGCCTCAACTTCCGGCGCTCATCGCAAAGACATTACTACGCCCATCCGCTTCGTGAAAAACTTATTCAAAGAAACGGCCGAAATTGGCGATACTTTGCGAGCCTATAAAGCGGCACTTCGAAAGAACAATATTTCTTGCATCCAGATATCATATTTCCTGATTTACAGCTGGTATTGCCGTAAGTGATATTCGAAATCAAAGGATTAAAAAAAAACTGCGATACACTACCTGTAATCAAAGTTTTTCACGCTTCAGCAAACGTACAATTATCAAGACCGTTTGTATTCGCCGATATATTTACAACACACAAAAGCATGACTGCGGTTTTTCATATAACTGGACATAAAATAGAGGTTTCTGAGTTTCTCCAAAGATATCGTCTACAGTAGCTGAGCCTAATGCAGTGCTACAAGCCTCAAAATTTACTGCTCAAAGCGAGCACAGGTACCACTGTATAATATATTATGAATACAAATGCACACTGCAAAAGATTAAGGAGGTTCAGTTTCATATAGACGATAGCATCATATATGAAGGCCCGAAAACAATGACCATCGCTTCTCTGGCGGGTCACGAGATCTGTTTTCCATGGCTGCCGAGCCATGTTTATAGAGTGTTAGGGAACGAGATTGCAGAAGAATAAGAAACTGCAGTGCATAAAAAATTTACCTTGACACCAGTGACCATTTCCTACTCGGATTGATAGAATGTTCTTTCTGGCCTGCGCCATAAATTCTGCAAGGAGGCAAGGTTGATGACCATACAAGGTCTTGACTCACGAGTCAAGTACATCCGTTTCTACAATTTAAACCGAATCAAAAGATCGATCGAACATTTGACAACATCTGCATCATCTGCGATTGGAAATTGCATACACACTTCATTTCTTTTGCCGCATCAAGACGAAAGAGCGTCCCCACACTGCGAATGATGGGAGAATCCCGATGCGTCAGTGAAGCATATCATTATAAAATACCCGCAAATGAGTGATCGGTGTAACAGTATCGATAGACGACCACATAAATTAGCCAAGTGCTTGGATCGTGGACACATATTGAGAAAGACACGCAGTGAGTGTCCTTAGTGATTATTAATGCAGAGAATAATAAGAAACTGTTTACAGTTGTCATTATTGCACTATTTCTTAGAATCGTGATAATAATGAACATATTTAAGAGTCATTATATATGTAAGTGCACAGAAAGCTATTTGTACGGACTCGATCCGCAATAATCAATTTCACCATCCTGTATATACTGGGCTAGCTCTTAGACTCTGCTCATTTTTATATGCCCCATATCCTATATATGTATAGTGATTCTGACCATTTTTCGATTTTGGTATTATTTTATTCTTTCTCGTTTTTCTTGTTCATGTGTGTTTCTCCAATACCACTACCATGTTCCTGAGAGAGCCGGATCTAATTTAGCCTACCTTCTCATGTTTTTTTTTCATGTATTAAAGAAACAAATCGAAGGCCGTCTTTATCGCCTTGACAAAGTCGATATCCAATCATTGAATTTTCTTGAAAACAACATTTTCAAAGAAGCAGCATGCAAGAAAGAACAACACAATTTACTTCTTGTTTGTGATGTAGAAAGTGTGCAAGAAAACACAACCAGAACGAATGAAAGAAATTAGCGCAAAATCAATAACATTCCTACAAAAAGATACTTTATCCCGTGTTCAAATTTGCTTGTCTTGTGTAATATACGCTTCCGTAGATCATTCAACGTGTAGCGACCGCCTGTCGGCTCCCTTCTCGTAACATGTACTCGTGGCTTAGATGGACACATGGACAGGCGAGGCTGTTCTAGGTTGTGAATAAATGCCAGCCTACTCTCTGTTCTCGAAATTTCAGCACGTGTGCTTCTTGCATTCGCGAAACAGAGCTCACGACAACTGCATTACGTTCTTTTTATCAAGGGTGTGTGAAATACGTATAACAGCATGAAAGCATCAGATGTTTCTTGTTGTTTTTTACTCTCTGCTTACATGTCGCATCAAAAAATATTTTATAGCTAAGCCCAACACGGCAGCAGACTCCATAGTTCCCAAGTATACATACTGCATTTCGTCTTTTCCTTTTCATGCTGAAGCAACGGTGTGAGCTAAGAGAAGCTAAGCTTGACTCAAGTTTAGCCGCAAACACTTTATATCTGTAATGAAAACTTCTTTGCGATCAGAAAAATTATCTGGGTCGTCTCATCTCAGTGCCGCTGTGTAAAGGCACACAAGTGCTTTGTGAATTTCGATTTCTGGACACTTGTGTTACAGAGTGTAATATCCCACACGATGCCCGCATCTCTGTCAAGGGCACCTGTGACGCTATTGTCCCGGGCGTTGCCTTGCCGCGTCGTTGTTGGCACATATCGTTCGGAAATGCAGTTGTTGCAGCTAGCTCGTACATCCGTTAACACAGTCATTTTTCTTATTGTAGTTGCATAGCACCTGAAGGAAAAAATGCTGGTGTTTTTTGTTTCAGATGACGCATGCAACCACAATAACTGAAACCGTGACTTCTACCAAATTATTTCTACTGTCTCAGGAACACGTCAACAAATCACTCGTGATTAAAATAAAATGGCAATAAGTGAGGTACTAAATCAAAACTGTTCGCTTTGATAATGCGTAAGTTGGAACGTTTTTCATACGATCTGTACACACAAAAAAAAATCGGCAGATCTCACGTACCGTGAGAATCGATGGTATGCGAATCATGCGCAGGAAGGTGGCTGTGTCGCAATTTTTCACATTGAGCGAAACGTTGCGGAATGACGCTCGACAAATGTGCAAATGGTATACGCACACACATATTTTGAAGAGTCGAACATGTGTTATTTAACCAGTTGTTTAGAGTTGCTTAACCATGCCAACAGCAGCATAGGTGTTACCAACACCTGACGCAGTAAGCTGATCTGTAGTGCTTATATTCTTCAATACTGGATAACGCAAATTCGAATAGGACAATGAAGGAACACAGATGCACAAGACAGGCTCTACTCGCAACTAAGCTTTATTCAGAAAAGTTTTCCTGTATATATACACAGTTGAGTGGCACGAGCAGGCACACTGCACGTACGTTACAGTCACTGTTGCAGTTGTTCGAATTGCGTTACAGTTGTTATGCTTATACTTATCCATTATGACGGAGACTGCACGCACGTTTTACGAACCTCTATGCATGTGTGGAAGGCGTCCTTGGCAGTTCTTGAATAAGGTCAACATCACCGTGATCAGGGAGCACCAGCAGCTGGACAGGACTTGTTATCGGATCCGTTCGTGATCGCGGTACGAACGGTGTTAGTGAAATGCGAGGTATAGTAGAACTTGTTGAAACCGCAGATGGCTCTTGCGAAGAAATGATCTATGATGCCTCCTTCCCTGGACGTGGCACCGAGGTCTTGTGATGCGCTGTCCACATCCAAGCCGTCTTTGATGCCGTCTAAGAACCCGGCGTAGTTGGGTTTCATAAATCAATGCTGAAGTCACGGGTAATCATGAGGGACGTGATCCTCCGGCAGAGTTCCTGTTGGAAGCACTAACCCCGGTTTTTGCGTAATCCACGTGGTCGACGTTGCGGACCACGTGGACGAGTGGATGGTAGCCCAGCGCCTTCCAGGGATGTTCTGTCTTCAGTTCCCTAACTTTTCTTGCGTCCGCTGCTGAGGTGTAGTGGTTACGGTGTTCGGCTGTTGATCCGAAGGTCGCGGGTTCGATCCCGGCCGCGGCGGTCGCATTTCGATGGGGGCGAAATGCTAGAAGCCCGTGTACTGTGTCTGTCAGTGCACATTAAAGAATACCAGATTGTTAAAATTTCCGGAGCCCTTCACTACAGCGTCTCTCATAATCATATCGTGGTTTTGGGACATACAACCCCAACGATCACTATTGTTATCACTTTCTTTCCGTGTCAGTGTGTAAGTTCGCGGTTACTGCGTTGATTTAGACTATTTTATCGCCTAAGTCACATACCCGCATAACATGAACTCTGGTATGCGGGTATGTGCCACACGTGACCGAGGGAAATGATTTCATGACGTACGCCACAAGTATTTTGCGTTATTCATGTCATGACCAGTGAATCGTGGTTGTTATACACTCATCTTCTGCTGTGCAAATTTTGGCGTATTACAACCTATGGAGACGACCAGGAGAGCACCCAGACGTAGGCGGCTAGATAGATAGATACGTAGATAGAAACGTCCAAAGTGGCAGAGGTTCGCTAAAAAATGCTTCGCATTTAATATCGCGCAACAGGATTACAGTATGCAAACGGTAATTCTCTGCCAAATATAAACGGATATTTCAAATACTCAATCTAGGTGCACCAATACGTCTCTTTGCAGACTGTTTGCAGCGTCAGGGTTCATGCTTTTCACGGCAAAAGCTTTCTTTGGCTTTGCTATGGCGTCAGTGTAGTTTCCCGCTGAAGATGTTTAATTGAAAAGCAGCACTACTGTAAGGTTCTTCTGTATCAATTCTCCACCATGCATTATCATACAAAATATTTACATATAATGTTTAGCTCAACATGTAAGTACCTATACAGTGTGCAGATATTTTACTCTAATAAGGCATCGCATTGGACGGCTAGTTCGATTTTCTTACAGCCTTGAGATATCGCCTCTTCCATAACTGAATCAACCAGTAAAAATGTTTACAATATTTCGCACTGATACATAGCGGCAATGGAATACTCATTGTCTCAGGTGTCAGCCAAGTTTCGTTGTACAGTCAGGAGCAAAAGTATGAGCATGCACACGTCATCAGCAAAACAAAAGAGCAAATAAATTCTTTCAGCTGAACTCCACTGCGCGAAATTGCTTCAACGCATCATATTCAACATGCGCATTTAGGCTGTACCACTAGATGTCGACTGATGTATTCAGGTTGGAAACAAAAAAAATATTTGCGTCAACAGCTGGTCCCCAAACATTTTTCGTGGCTGTGCATACGCCCCACGGTTTCCATTCTTTCCTAGACTGCGGCGACGTGGGGGCCGACGTCATCCCCGGAATATTCCTCATGCCAGCAGCGTAGGCAGAAATTTTTTTAAAGAGCGAGGCTGTTTAGGCTGTCGGTAACTTGTGCTCCGACGTAAAAAAAAACTGTCGTCATCGTGAACCGCCATGCGCTCTCGTCATTCTCTTTATAGTGAAGCTGTTTAAGCTATCGATAATTCGTGCTCCGTCGTGCAAAATCCTCAGGTGGGCATGCGCCGCAGCAATTGGGCACGCCCCACTTCAGTGTATTGCAGGTGCGAGTGTCAAGCGAAAATAGACACAAAATCAGATGGAAAGGAAGAGATCTAAAATCGAAAGAGAGCGATAGAAAGAAAAGCAAGAGAAAAAGAGAGAAAAATAAAGATATTAAATAGATAAAAAAATTAAAAGACAGACACTGACATAGACAGAAAGAAAGACAAAGGAGGAGACAAATAGAGAGAAATGAAGGGAGTAAATACATAAAAGGATAGAATGACAGTGAAAGACATAGAAAGAGAAAGAAAGATATAGAAAGAAACACACACGAAAAATAGATAGAAAAAACAGAGAACAGTACAGATAGTGAAAGAAAGGGACAAATAAAGAGAAACAACGTAAGAGAGAGATAGAAGCAGATAGAAAGAGAAGAAAGACAAATAAAGGCTGAAAGAGCGAGAAACAGAAAGAAATAGATTAAGAGAGAAAGAAAGAAATAGAAAGAAACGGCTAGAAAGAAACAGATAAAAGACGAGATACAAGAAACAGAGAGAATGAGAAAGAATGGGAAGAAAGAAGAAATAAAGAGAAACAAGGAGGGCCACCCCGCTTCGCTCTTCCTTCAGGCTTGGCACCACAAGTGCGGAGCTGCCGAATTCCTTCTATCTCTTTTTCCTTGAGAACGACTGGATTGTGAAAGCACCTCAGACTGCACGGTGCTGTTCGCGTACACCTCACCTTCACAGTTTTCTTGTCTCTCCTTCTTTTCCTTTCCATCAGCGTGTTGTAGCCATCGCCGCAATTTCTTTGGTGATCATCCCAGCCCTATTTTGCACTCTATAACAACAGGGCTGTTTCAGCTTTTGGTTGGGCCGCGGAGCGTTAACAGAATCTATCCTCATCATGAACGGCATCAACAATTCTAGCGCCTGTAACGCAATAATTCGGTCGGTGCACGCTCTCTTGGTCCTCTTCATCTTCTGCTTCGCTTCCCGATCACGTGCGCCTGGCCTGCGCTCTCCCGCTGTGCCGATTTGTCCGGCATGAGATGCGATAACTTGGATGGTTAAGAGAACGAGCTCAGAGAGAGAAATAAAAAGAGAAGTAGAGAGAGTGAGAAAGAAAGAGGCAGATGGAAATTCAGAGAAAGAAAAAGAAAAAGAAAGAAAAACAAAGAAAGATATACACAGAGAAAGAGATAGAAACAGGTACTAAAAAGAGATAGAAAAGACATAGAGCCAGGCACAAAGAGAAAGAAAGAAGAAAAAGGGATAAAAAGAAAGAGGAAGCCAGATACACATATAGAGAGGGAGCGAGAGAAAGGGAAGAACGTGAAAAAAAAAGATAGACAGAGCGACAATGAAAGAAAGAAATAAACAGACAAGGGAAGAAATAGAAAGAAACAGAGACAAGAAAGACAAAAAATGAGCGAAAGAGAGAAATAGAAAGAGAAAGAACGAAAGAGAAATGAAATGGGGGACCCTTATGCTTCGCCTTTAAGAGGTGAACGCAATAGCGATATCGGCACGTACGCTCGCGCCTGCACACACACACACGCATACGCACGACATACCTAGAGTAAAGGTAAAGGTTTCCATCCTGTCAGCACTTTTATGAAAACGCTGTTTTGTGTGCCCAAAGTAGGGGCGAATATTGTGCACTTGAGCGCTGTTGGGGCCAACTATAGACTGTCCCCTGCGCCTCTGTTCTATCTGCATGTGTACGCGTTGAGTTCACTCACTGCACACACGCGCACACACTGCACTAAAACTTTCAGTCACTGCAGTCAAGGTTATTGCGAATGCACAGAATCTATCACAATGCGTCAACCGTCCAGTGGCGTGAGAAAACAGCTACGCGCATGACAGTTTTTTTTCGACGTATCGATGAACCCTGCGTGTGTGTGTTAGGTAATGTGCGCACAAATGTCTGTTCCCTTTGGTATTGATAACTAGCGACATACCCACTACGTGTTTTGTAAGGGAACATCCCCGCGGCGTGGTCGTGCCATCTCTCGGAAACGGCGGGTAAACCGCCGTGCACCATCGAAGCGCCTCCGAGAGGTGGTGCGACAGCACCACCTGCCCGTCTCTCTCGAAGGCGGCGGCAACCAGAGTAGAACGCGAAAGTATCATCGGGCCGTATTCATATCGCTTTCGCAAACGCTAGCCTGCCTTTGCTTCTCGGTGGAGAACTAAACATTGCCGCAAGGAAAGCCAAATTCTGAGCGCCGTCCGGCACATATCTTTATTTGCATCTACCTGCAATTTTCGCTCGTGGACAACGCTGCTTTTTCGCCCACATCCAAAGACCCCGCTGCCGACACCGACACGGGAATTTCTGCGAAACGAGCTCTTTAACTCTATCGTGGTAAAATAAAAAGAAGCAAGGGAGGCCGCCCAGTTACGCTGTTCTTTCACGCTTGGCCCCACTAGTGCGAACCTGCCTTTTCCAGGTGGGCTGGGTTGCGGGAGCTTAACCACATTTGATACATGTTCGTGCGTGCGCGTGTACGTGTGCTTTTATAAATACATATGCAAAATTAGAAAATAGTGAAACGCCCAGGCTGCGCCAGTGCCTCAAGATGTTTCCATATTTCAACTCAGCTTATCAACGATTACACCTAGTAGGATACGAAAGCTGTGCCACTACAATGCACAAATGTAAGAAGTGCGCAAGATGTAATTTGTACCACTTTCATAGCTATAAACAGGCAGTGCAACCGATTACACCTCACACGCAGCTAGGATAACAAGAGCCAATAGTTCCAACATTCGTAGTGCACCTTTACAACCGCACTTGCTTGACAATCGTGTGTCCTCACTTTGGCATGCTCTATGTAACTAATACGTAGTTTAATATGTTAACCATTGTACATGTCATGTTCATAAGGTGAATGACCATTACTACGTTTGCGCCAAACGAAATTATTAATGTCACTGCTCAATCAGCAAATTCAGACGCTTTGTTGATGTTGTCACGTTATGTTTTATGCAGAATGCGCATGTCTATTACCTTTCTAGCAAATATGCTTCAACTCTTGGATTTCTGCTGTCGCACAATAAACATTGCCCAAGTTGCTGTCAACGATAGTTACATTCTGCAAAAGCCCATAGATAGATATGTCGATAGAAACGCTCAAAGCGCCAAAAAAAAGAGGGTGACATTATTTTTAGGTCTGGCGGTCCCATGCCGCCAATTTCCCACAGGGTGGGTGCCCTCCGAAGCGACTTTGAACTTCGTTCTGCCGAGCACCAGGCCGGAAGTGCGCTTGTCCCTATTTTACCGGTAGGTACCCGGCGGCAGCAAATCTCTGCCGCCAACAGCAGCGGCGGATGCTCAACTATTTCACCAAGGCTGTGGTGGTTTAAGGTGCGCCCAGGGGCCTTTACAGAACCTTATGGGGCCACCATTCGAGATGAGTACCCATTAACAACCGAGCGCCAGGTAGGTGTACTGTTCTACCCCTTTAGAAAAAAATCACAGCATATCCGCGGAGTGAATGATGATGAGTGGGCGAAGCTGCGGAGGTTCATTGGTAAACCGTGAATCTTCCGTGAATTCTGCCCAGTACATCATCACCGACGTGAGATCGGGCGCGTTTATACTAAAGGTCCGATGAGAGTTATGACGACTTGCAGCTCACTTTAATTTTACATGTACGCTGTGAATTTTCATTGTTTAGAAAACATCTGGCGTCTTTCGTTAAGCAGGTGGCGTCTTTTCGTTTTCCTTTAGAAACATTTGGCGTCTTTTCGTTTTGCTTTTAGAAAACATCTGGCGTCTTTCGTTGATTTATTCCATCAATCAACGGCGTTTTGAACAAAATTTTTATTGTTTAATCACGCACAGGAGAAATCTCACCAGGCACTACCTTGGAGGTAAACAATGGCTGCTAATGTGAATGAGAGACAGAAGTCGGCTTTTAGCTAACACTTCTACTAACGTTTCCTACTGGAACATGCCAATGGCTGCTAACGGGGAATGAGAGATAGAAGAATTCGGCTTTTAGTTAACGCGCACGCTGCGAATTTGTTATTGTTCAACAACGCACAGGAAAAATCTCCCACCGGCCACCTTGGAGGTCAAGATCTGGTACTAGCGTTACGACTGGTTACGCACTACTACGACTACGAGGGACGAACGGGTGCCGCTTTAAGGAGCTTCGCCCCTAAAACCAGTGGGTTCCCGGTCGGCACTGGGAATCGAACCCGGTACCTCCCGCATTGGAAGCGGACGCTCAACCATGAAGCCACCGCTGCGGTATGGAAGGATTGTCATTAAGTTTTAAAAGAAATGCTTGGCACTTCTTTTAAAACTTAATGACAATCATTCCATACATAACATCCACGTGTTGTTTCTATCCGAAGCAATGTCGAGCCAGGGCGTCGCTCTGAGATAGAACACTTCCTTCTCACGGAGAAGTTCTGGGTTTGATTCCCACTCGAACCGAAGGTTTTGTTGTATTTATTTGTATCTATCTCGAATTTTCGTTCATGGACAACCCTGATTTCTCGCTCACGACCAATGACGCCGACACCGACGCCGGTACCGGAATTTCGGCGAAACGAACTTTTTAAAACTATCGCGTTAATACCGTGACATGCTAAATACGGTTGTACGGGGAACGTTTTGAAAACGCCTTGCCGAGGGCACCCATACAGCGTAACTGTGATGGTCAGAATGGTCACTTCACAAATCATGTGACGCAAGAAATATCGAAGAGACGGTTTGGTGATTATTACGCACAACAGAAGTATAATACTACGACATACGGACATAAAACGCAGCTACAGCTACATCCACACACAACACAGTTCGCAAAGAAACTGGAAAGAAATGGTCAGTCTGACAAGTTCTCGTGGGTGACTGGTAGCTTTTGGGTTCCAGTTGTGATTTTGGGTCATCATCATGATCATCATCATCAGCCTGTCTATGCCCATTGCAGGGCAAAGGCTTCTCCCATGTTCCGCCAATCAACCCGGTCCTGTGCTTCCTGCTGGCACGTTATACCTACAAACTTCTTAATCTAATCTACCCACCTAATTTTCTGTCTCCCCCTCACGCGTTTGCCATTTCTTGGAATCCACTCTGTTACCCATGGTGACCAGCGGCCTGCCGACGTGCTACGTGCCCGGCCAATATCCATTTCTTCTTCTTGATTTCAACTATGATATTCTTAACCACCGCTTGTTCCCTGAACCACTCTGCTCTCTTACTGTCTCTTAAGGTTACACCTATCATTTTCCTTTCCATCGCTCGCTGCGTCGTCGTCAATTTAAGTTGAACCCTCTTTGTAAGTCTCCAGGTTTCTGCTCCGTAGGTAAGTACCGGTAAGATGCAGCTGTTATATACCTTCCTCTTGAGGAATAGTGGTCGACTACCATTCATGATTTGATAATGCTTCACGAATGAGGCCCATCCCATCCTTATTCTTCTAGTTATTTCAATCTCATGGTGCGGCTCCGCGGTTACTACCTGTCCTAAGTAGACGTACTCTTTTACTACTTCCAGTGTCTCGCCACCTATCGCAAAACGCTGTTCTCTGCCAAGATTGTTCCACATTACTTCAGTTTTAGGCATATTATTTTCAGGCCTACTCTTCTACTTTCCGTAATCCGTTCAGACATCATGAGCTGTAATTCGTCTCCCACGTTACTCATCAATGCAATGTCATCAGCGAATCGCAGGTTGCCGAGATACTTTCCATTAACTCTTATCCCTAATTCGTCCCAATCTAGGACCCTGAAAACCTCCTGTAAACACGCGGTGAATAGCATAGGAGAGATCGTGTCTCCCTGCCGTACGCCCTTCTTTATTGGGATTCTGTCGCTTTCTTTATGGAGGACTGTAGTGGTTGTGGATCCGCTGTAGATTTCTTCCATTATGTTTATATAGGCTTCGTCGATGCCCTGATTCTGCAGTACCTGCATGACTGCTGATGTCTCCACCGAATCAAATACCTTCTCGTAATCTATGAAGGCTATGTATAGGGGTTGGTTGTATTCCGCGCATTTCTCGATCACCTGATTGATAGTATGAATATGGTCTATTGTTGAGAAGCCTGTACGAAATCCTGTCTGGTCCCTTGGTTGTTTGAACTCTAATGTCGTATTAATTCTGTTAGCAATTACTTTTGTAAATAGCTTGTAGACAACGGACAGTAAGCTGATGGGCCTGTAATTTTTCAGGTCCTTGACGTCCCATTTCTTATGGATCAAGTTGATGCTGGCATTCTTCCAAGATTCTGGTATCCTCTCCGTCGAGAGACACTTTGTATACAGGGTGGCCAGTTTTTCTAACATAATCTCTCCACTGTCTTTCAACAGGTCTAATTATACCTGATCCTCACCAGCGGCTTTGCGTCTCTGCATTCCCTTTAGGGCTTTCTTTACTTCTCCTGTCAATACTGGTGGGATGTCAGATTCCTCTGGGCTATTACTGCTTCTTACGTTATCATCCTGCCTGTGTCGTCATCATCATCATTTATTTACCCTTAAAGGCCCTTCTCAGGGTATTACATAAGGGGGGGGGCAAAAGCATCAGTAACAGCATTGTCATTATTACATAAGGGGGGACAAGCGCATCAATAACAGCATGATCATTATTACGCAATGCTAGAAAATAAAAAAATAAAAACAAATGTTTGCAAAATACAGAATACATGACTACAATTTCAAAAGCGAAGCAAATACAGTGCAATAGGCAGAACAAGTGGTATAAATGCCGTTACAATAATAATAGTGCATGAAATAACACTGTGATGGTGGCAGATTACGGGTTGAGAAAACATGAAAGTATGTGCCTAAATTTATTGGAGTCTTGCTCACCTACTATTTGTTCGGGCAGCGCGTTCCATAGCTCAATAGCAGTTGGTAGGAAGGATTTGTTGAATGCTTTAGTGGTACCATGTAAGCGTTGAACACTGAAGTTATTAAACAGACAGTGTGAAGTGCGGTTGGGCGGAAGAAAAATGGTGTCTCTCAGGTGAGGGAATTTATAATACAGTTTGTGGAAAAGGGAAAGTTCTGAGATCTTACGGCGAAGAGATAGACTAGGTATGCTGAGGGAAGATTTGATGGAAGTGATACTAGTGTAACAGTCATAATTTGAAGCAATAAACCGTACCGCACGATTCTCTACTGCTTCGAGTGAGTCGGTAAGACAAGTCTGGTGAGGGTTCCAAATCGCTGAGGCATACTCAAGTTTTGTCCGAATGAACGTTTCGTAAGCGTGCGGACAGGGACTGCTGCTATACAGATCTCTGTAGAACTCTTCCGCTACCTCAACTATTCTATCCATATTGGTTGTGACCTTGCCTTCCTTGACACTTATTGCATACATCTGACTTTTGCCTATGCACAGTTTTGTATTCATAGCTTTGAGGCTTCTTCCGTTCTTTAGAGCATGCTCAATTCTCTCCATATTATACTTTCTTATGTCGGCTACTTTACGCCTATTTATTAACTTGGAAAGCTCCGCCAGCTCTATTTTGTCTGTTGCATTTGAGGCATTTGAGGTAGAATGGTCACCGGAGACCAATGTCGCAGAGTAGACGAAGAAGCCGCGAGCATCAGGGGATGTATGAGGCTGAAAGCATGGCAGGCGCGGTAGCAGGCTGATCTCAGCGTCTCGAGCCCGACAACGAAATGAGCTGCTCCCTGTCCCGAAGACGAAAGGCATCAGGTCGCTGCTAGACGGCACCGGATTCCAAGACTGCAGCAGGCCGCTTAGCGGTCTCGTGCCAGGCGACGACCCTAGGCGCTCATTGGCTCTAAACGGGAATCCGGCTTTCGGAACCTCGCTCGTAGATGCGGCTTCCCTCTGTAGACCCCTTGACCTAGTCCTGATTACATTCCATTCAGCTCTTTTCCGCCCGAGCCCTTCGTTCAAGGACTTTGCCAGGCTCATTTCTGCTTTCTTATTCGGCCTCTGCTATAGGGCAGCTGCGCTGTCACCCGCTCTATTCGCATTTCGCATGTAATTGTTCACCTTAGCTTCTGCTTAGCTAAACGAAAGGTTCCATCAAAACGATTCCGCAGTTCAACTACGTACCCGTAAGAGACTTCCGTGTCGTCATAAAGATGATTGAAGGCCCACATAGTTTTTATTCCACATCGCCATGGGTGTTTTGACGCAGCGGTCATGCTGTAAGTGAAAAGTGAACAGCTAAGTTTGCTTAAAGAATTTTGCGGCAAGCAAGAAGCAATTTTCATCACAAAATATCAGAGGCTTGTACCACAAGCTGTTCCACTTATCTCTGCACACGTAGCGTGTATTTTGGGTAAAGAATTCCCTCCCGCATAAAGAACTGGATGTCAGCAAACCAGGTCTTTCCTCTTGTTAAACAGCTTCGATGCATTTGCGGAGGCTGCTGTCATCCTTGTCTTCTGGTCGCTTGGGCTTTGTTTAGGAGGTTTATGTGCCGGCAGCAGGTGCGGCTTTCGCGTTCCCTCTCTGTTTACCGCTGCACATTACGCGTTGACTCCCGTTCCCCAAGCACCGGATGACAAACTCTTTGTGGGGAGCGATCCATTGGCATAACAGTTCTCATCTTCTGCGGTAGATGGCTCCTGCACAGAAGTCAAGCCATAAAAGTTTCTCTTCCATTGGCTCTCAAGATCGGAGACATTACGAACGCGTTTTACAATTCCCGACGCAGCGTCATATGAGGGATTCTTCGTGGAGATGGCGGCAGTATTGGCTGCGAAGAACTTTCAGATGGTCTCCAATGTCTGCGTCAGATAGTTTCAACAATCTGCTGTCCAGAAGACTGACCAGCCGGTGTTCGCCTTTGCGACCAAGCCCGGTCAGTCAATGTGCACAATTTCTAAAGAGCCACGCAGCTCCTCCCCCACCGTACCACTGTGTCTTCCCTAAGCGGTTTTCACGTGGAGGCGGCAAGCGTGTTTGCTTGCTCTCCGCTTCAGCCGGGATCGTCGGCAGCCATCGCACGCGTGCACTCGTGCATAAAAGACATGACGCGTGGCCAATATTATCAATTTGGACAACATGCGGCGACTCCTGGCGGCGCCGACGGCCAAAGTGGGCGTGGAATGTTCATATAATACCTATCGCAGTAAGAGAAATGGCCCAACCAACGCTACTCTCTGCGAATGGAGACGTCAACTTACGAGTGTCTCTTGTTCAGTACGCTCAAGGCGAAAGGTAATTAAAGCGAGCACTCGTGATAATGTGATGGTGTTTCTGCGTCATGTCATCGGTGACCGATGAAAAGGAAATGATGTAACAAGTTGTTGCGTCCTAAAGTCAATCACCATCTGAAAGCGATTGACTTTCACTGTTTTGGCAAGTACATGAACTGCCCATCATCTCCACGCAAGCTGAAACACCGCCATGAAGCTCCAATAGACAATGGCGCCAGGGTTTCCTCTTGTAGTCATTATGGAAATTTTTCGGTTCGGAAGGGTGCACGATCTAACCTCTTGTGTGACGTCATGCGGCTGGTGAGCGTTCTAACCTCTTGTGTTTTCGCGGTGTTTGTCAGGCAGCTGCCGGCACAGCTGCACACGAAATGCGCGCCTTATTTGAGAGAATAAATAAACGGCAGGAAGTGGAAGATGAAAGGCTGCGATGAAAAAATCCGTAAACAAGGGGTGGGTGCTCGAGCTGACGTTTCGACAAGTGGACTTGTCTTCTTCAAGGCTGGAACTGATTCCTTTAGCGCTCGTGTGTATATACTTCGTGCCCTTTCCTCCGCAAGGCAGAACAGGAGGTAAACATCGAAAGTGGGGGTGGAGGGTTACGGGAGAGGCCGCTGTGATGAACTGGGTGAATCGGAAGGAAAATGGGCTTCCGTGGAAAAAAAAGACAGGGAAAAACGGGGTGGGCGTTGGGGAGTGTGTACTTTTCGCTGAATAACGATTTCCAGAAGAAGCACAATCCACTTAACAAAGGTAGCTTAGAAATTTCTAGAAGAAATTATTACCTCTCGTTGGTTTTTGTTTTGTATGTACCATATCCATGAATTCCAGAGCCCACATAGAAACGTTAATGCCTCCTGGCTGGAGTGTAACTTGTGAATGAGGTATGACTCTCTATATATTCTGTCTCTTGGGGACCGGAAGCTTGGCTAAAATATGTAATGTTTGAGATCGTCAATGTTTTGACCTGCTACAATAAAATGCTGTGCCACTGCTTTGGGTAACTTCTTCGCCATGTCGGCGCGATACCCGTTTAAACGAACATGAACAGGCTCTCCCCTTTCGCCAATGTACCGTTTGCGACAATATGGACATTCGATCGTGTTGATAACGTTTGAACTAGTGCAGGTAAAACTATATTTTATATGCTGGACGTAACCATTTCCGGTGGTTTTAGCTATAACGTCATCTTGAAGGTGTTTATACGTCTTACATCTTGGACGAGAACATGTCTACACATTGTCTTACATGTTACCTGTCTTACATCTTGTTATGTGGGCGCTAGAATGATGGTTCACTTTTTCATGCACTAACATGTCCTTAAAATTCATAATGCAAAGATACGCGACCTTTGGTACTTCGGGAAACGCTTTTCTAAGGCTCTCGGTGCTTACCAGTATTGGATAATACTTTCGGAGGATATTATTTATGTTTGGGAGTGCATTTGAGTATTTGGTTATAAATGCTGGCGGCAGATTGGGTTATGTTACGGGGGCTCTTTTAGCTAGTGATGAATTCTTATCTAGTTGACATGGTTCATTGTAGACCTTGTTTAGAGCTTCTTGTGGGTGATTTCTTTCAACTAATGTTGCTTTAGTCTGCTTGAGTGGTGAACGTAGTCGCTGTCGTCGCTACAGATCCTTCTTATACGCCTCGCATGTCCTACACATATCCCTTGTTTACAGTGTCGCGGGTTGACTAGTCTAATATAGAGTTCGTTGACTCTCTGTAAAGCGCCTTCTTTAATTTTCCTGTTTGAATAGATGCCGTTGTGTCTAGGAAGTTAATTTTACTGGAAAGTGGTGCATGGTTATTTTAATACTGGACTGAAACTTGTTACAGTGGTCAGTGAAGGCGTTTACTGTGCTTACGCCATGTTCTCACATAATAAATATGTCGCCTATGTAACGGAGATAGTGGAAAGCTTTGCCGGACATGATTTCAACAGCTCTGATTCTAACTGTCCTATAAAGATGTTGGCGTATGATGGCGCAAGAGGGATTCCCATTATAGTGCCGAAAGTTTGCATGTAGTAGGACTAATCAAATTCAAAATAATCTCGCTTCATGACTAATTTCAGCAACGAGGGGTAAACTTCAGCATTACGTCTTTGCTTGCCTCCTATGAATGATTTTGAGACCACTTCAATCCATTCAGTGATTGGTATATTCGTAGACAAGGAGCAGGCATCTAGTCTCCCCTGAATGACCTGATCCAAGAGTGTTTGTGTTTCGTTAATAGTATCTGTTATTCGAAGGAATTGAGAAGTATCTTGAAGAAAATACAATAAGTTAGACAGTGTATTAGATGAATGATAATTTAGAAATTTTCATTAGTAGGTGCATTGTTGATAGGCCGGCCTACGATATGCGCGATAATTAGTTCATCAATGGAAAATTAGGAATCTTTGGAATCAGGTAGAAGCGACCTGCTTCCTTGTTTTTAGGCATCAGGAACCAGTGCTCGGAGGGTGTGATTAATTCCCTGGCTAGACAATCCGTTATCGTATGTTGTACGCTATTACTATATTCTTGAATCGGGTCCGAGGCTAATTTTCGATAGTGCGTATTGTTGCTGACTTGTTTGATAGCCTCGCTTTTATATTTTTCTATACGCCAGATTACTATGCTACCACCCTTGTCCACAGGTTTTGTAACAACGTCTTTTCTCTTTGAAACTTGTTTCACGACGTCGTGTTCTACGTGTTTCACGACGTCGTTTTCCGTGATCAATGAAGTTGTAGAGTGCCTCATGGTTCGCTTAGAAAAAGCATTCGCCGTGATCGTTTACCGACCACCCTCGGGGTGTAAAGCAAAATTCATTAAATTCATTGAGGACGTTTTTGTGTACTTGTGTCCTACTGGCTTTCCATTTGTGATAATGGGTGATGTAAACATCGATATGCTGTCTCAGGATGCAATTTCACGGCAGTTAATAGCGCTGGCAAATTCATTTGCCTGTAATAACGTAATTTCTAAGGCAACCCGACTAACTGCACAGTCTGCAACACTACTTGATATATGTTTTACGAACACACCCCCACCGTCTTGCGTTGCTGGATCGCTGGCAGTAGATATAAGCGATCATCTGCCGATCTTTTGCACCATTCCTTGTTCCAATTGTGCTTGCAAAAGCAATGAAAAAGTACGGTGTCGCCAGATCAACGCTAAGACGCTTGGAATCTTCCGGCATCGTGTTATCGCGACAGACTGGAGCCACGTGTTACAAGAAAGGGATGCTAACTCGGCATACAAGCTATTCATTGATAAACTTATACATTGTTATGATGAAGCTTTCCCGGTGTCGGTGAAGAACGCAAAACGCCAGAAAATTAGAAAACCTTGGATAAGTAATGCGCTATTTAAAAAAATTACAAAGGAGAACAACATGTACCATGCATTTATAAAGACACGAGATATCAAATTACTAAGCGAGTTCAAAAAATACAGAAACCATCTAAATGGTGAAATAAGGCGCGCTAAATTCAGGTATTATGAGAATTTATTTAGTAGAATAAGTGATAATCCGAGCAAAATTTGGAACGAGGTTAGAAATCTTTCTGGTCAAATAAAACAAAGCCACATTCCTAGGGTTCTGGATAACTCTAGTGGTCTTGGTTACCGAGAGGTGGCAACGGCAATGAATGACTACTTCATAAAAAGTTGTGATTTCGATGAAGTGAGGTATGACGAGGATCCACAATTGCCTGTAAATGACCGTCGCTTATCTAACTCCATAGTTCTGCACACTATCTCATGCCATGAAACCGAAGAATTAATAACAAAGACTAAAAACAATTGCGCAGCAGGTTATGATGATATTAAACCTATACCAATAAAATACGTCGCTGATGTTATATCACCTGCGTTGTCACATACTATTAATTTAACTCTTGTTACCGGCGTCTTTCCCGATGAATTAAAAATAGCTCGCGTGTGCCCGGTTTTCAAGGGTGGTAATGACCAAGAGATTGGAAACTACCGACCAATATCGGTACTACCGATTCTGTCAAAAGTTTTTGAAAGTGCTATTAATATTAGATTACAAAATTTTTTTGCGAAGTACAATGTAATAAGTGATGCCCAATTTGGCTTTCAAAAATGTAAATCCACCGAGCTTGCATTACTTAATATAAAAAACGAGATCCTAACCAATTTTGAGAAAAAGCTATATACGCTTGGACTTTTTGTTGATTTCCGCAAAGCGTTCGACACCGTGCACCATAGTGTTCTTTTAGAAAACCTTAATAACTACGGTGTCCGTGGAGTTGCCAATAAGTTAATTCAAAATTATTTAACAGACCGCTATCAGTATGTCGCTATTAATCAAGAGATATCTCCCCGTGCGAGGGTCAACAAAGGTGTCCCACAAGGATCGATACTTGGTCCTTTATTGTTTATAGTTTATGTAAATGACTTGTGTGACATTCCGGATTCTCCTAAATTAATCATGTATGCTGACGACACTAATATTTTTTTTGCTGGTTCCTCGATCTCTGAACTTGAAAGGACTGTAAACGCATATCTAAATAAGTTGTCTTGCTGGCTTAAAGTAAACAAGTTGCGGCTAAACACGAGTAAAACTAAATATATGTTGTTTGCGCCCATCAATAAGCCACGGAATATAAAGCCAAAAGTCTCCTTTGAGGGTCAGACCTTAGAACAAGTCAAGGTACAGAAATTCTTAGGTGTGTGGTTCCAGGAAGACCTTTCCTGGAATGAACATATAAATAAATTGGCAGCAGATCTAAGTAGAAGTGTTGGATGCATGTACAAACTATGTCCATTATTACCACTTTGGCTAAAGAAAGCATTATATTATACACTGTTATATTCCAGGCTAAGTTATTGTGTCTTGTGTTGGGGAACAACGACAGCACAAAACTATAAGACATTACTTACACTTCAAAAGAAGGTACTACGAATGTTCGAGGGATATTACGGTCAACCGCAAGGACTTAGCGCACGTCCGTTATTCTCTAAATATCTCATATTACAAGCAAACCAAATATATTATTATAAGTTATTATTGTATATCCAAAATAATAAACTATACCCCATGTACGATTCTTCTCGATGTGCTGAGTACTGTCTCCGTACACATAGTATAAGAACTCCGCAAATTAGAACAACCTATGGTCAACAACATATTGATTATCAAATACCGAGTGTCCTCAACAAACTTAATGACGTAGTTGACCTAAATAAGAAAACTTCCAAAAATAAGTTTAAGGAAATTCTCCTTTATAATGGCATTGTATACGCATAATACAGACATTTGGATTATTCATTGCTCTATGTGTCCCAACTGCTTAGAGTACAGTTACACTCTTTGTCTCCTTTTGTTTGTTTTTTTTTGTTTGTTTGTTCAAGCTGCTTAGGAATGTGTATCTGCAGACGCTTTCTTTACGTCACGTATTGCATATATTGCGATAACGATGTGTTTTTAGGTACTTCAGTACTATTTACTGTCCTGTTCCTTTTTATGTTTGTGATGGTTATATGTTTTATCAGAATTTGCAAACTGTATTTGTATAAAATGATGTTCTCTAATTGTGTCTAAGTTGTGTATGACATGTTATAATAGTTTTTATTTTATGTTATTAATATTTTTTTGCCAGACTGTATTTCGGAGCAAAAGCCTCCGTCAGGCTATGTAGCCTTTTGCTTTTGCTTCGTTTTTTCTGTTGTACGTACAGAAAATAAAACAAATCTCAAATCTCTCTCTCTCACATAGGTGAAGTTCTCCGGCTTTCGACTCTGTTTAGTTGTGCTCAGAGTCTCCGTTGAGACTAGCTTTATTTATTGATTCAACTCTTGGCATTGTTTTGTATCGGGTGTCCAAGTGATTGGCGGACGCAAAGTGTCATTTCTTACGTCTTCTGTATCTGCCTTATCTAAAAAGAATTATTTGATGCGAAAACGTCTTGAAAACTGGGTTATATGTTAGTGGAGCTCGCACGCGTCCACTGCATTTTTGGGGGAGGAAAACCACATCGACTGGACTTAAGCTCTGTGATATGTCTGCCACTTCGCTACGGCGTTCGGGGTGTTTGGCTGGAATTGCATAGCTTTCTGCCGTGTACATCAAATGATTCAGGGCAGAGTTTGTAGCATGATTTTCTTCGCACTTTTTCTTCATCAGCAATTTATCTTCTCTACGTTCTACAAATTCGGCAAATTCTTCAGTTTCCTCTTCAGATAGTTTAACGCTATTCATTTGGTTGGCTGTTAAAGCAAGCTGATTTCCGCAATGTTCCTTTAAAATAGCTATTAATGACAAAGACGCACTTTCTAAAATGCCGTTCCAGTTCGTTATTTGGTTAGGCGGTAAGGGTACCCAGAGCCCATCTGGCCTTAATTTTAAGACCTTTCGGAATTTTATTTTCTTTAATGTCGCTAGAGTTTTTCTTCAAATGCATTCAGTTTGTTTTGCGGCGGCTGTACGGGGTTGGTGAAAAGACCTAGATTTACGGTTGCCTGTACGGTTGACGGTTGCCTGTACTGTTGTACGATTGCTTGATGTTTATTAGTCGTTTCTGTTTGAGTCGGGCAGATCTCCAGGGCACAACGTTTTGAGGTGGTGTTTTCTTACTACTCTTTGCGTTAGTGGAGTGGTCTGACCCGATGCGTGTTTGTGTATTTGTTTGTGTGCTAGCGTTCGCAGATTTCTGTGTTTGGGGGTTGCTTGAAATTGCTGTCTTTGCTTGTTGTGTGGGCTCTGTTATTGGTGCTATTGTCGCGTCCACTATCTGATTAGATGCTTCTTGTGTCTTATAGCTACGGTGGGGCGTGATCTGCAGCTAGTGATCAACGATCTCATACTTTACATACTTCAGCCAAACTGCCGGTCCCCAAGAGACAGAAAATATACCGAGTCATACCTTATTCACAAGTTCAGTACTCTCCAGCCAGCAGAGATTAACGTTTCTAAGGGGGCTGTTGAATCCATTCGATATGGTACATACACAACGAAAACCAACGAGAGTTAAGCCCTTCTTCTAGGAATTTCTAACCTGCTGCTGTTAAGTGGCACGTGCTTCCTCTTACAATCATTATTTAGCGGCACGTATACCCCCTCCCCTCATTTCTTCTTCTATTTTTCTTTTTTGGTTGTTTTTTCTGCACGGAATACCTCTTTCCTTCTGATTCACACTTCTTCATGGCGGCCTCTCTCCCCCCACCCCCTTTCGCAGTTGCCCTTCCGTTCTCCCTTTTGTAGGAGACCACACGAAGCATATATACACGAACGCTAAGGAAATCAGTTGCCACTTAGAAGAAGACAAGTCCACTTGTCGAAACGTCGGCTTGAGCACCCCTCCATGTTTACGGATTAGCTGACAGCTCGGCTGGTGTGTAATCTCTGCCTTAGCTCTGGTCACCTTGCCGTGTCTTCAGGGCCTAATAATGGTCGCCTTAACTGCTGCGTCAAAATGTTGATTCAGAACAGCCGCCGCAGCGTGGCTGCATGAAGGAGGAGGAAGATGACGTCGCTTTTGGTTTTTGCTGGACTGGTGTCATCTGTACACCCTGCGTGCATTGTAAAGAGTTCATTAAACAAGTTACTCGTAACATCATTGGTGGAGGCGCGCGGCGCCATCGAGCGCGACTATGCCATCGAGTGTCGAAAGCATAAACACAGTCCGATGAAACTGCACAGTTCTTTGACGGACATAGGTTTGGTAAATTCGGCAATGGCCTGATGCATGTCCAGACCGGGAAGGATTCCATCATTCCCGGTCTGGACAAGCCTAATATTTTAGCCTAATATTGTCAGCTACCGTGCTGTAAATCGGCACTTCTTCAGATTCGGTTCGACGCCGGCGTTGCATAAACGCGTCAGAATATGCCACAGACGTTGGAGTTGCGTGGAGATGTCCGGAGCGAGAACGACGGCGTCGTCGAGGTAGCAAAAGCACGTGTGCCATTTCAAGTTGCGCAAAACGGTGTCCATCATGCGCCAAACAACACTCCAAACGACATAAATGTAACTCGTACAAGCCGTCAACGTGAAAAAGGCTGTCTTCGGTCGAGCGTCATCAGCCGTGGGCACTTGCCAGTACCCCGAGCGCAAACCGAGAGATGAAAAGAGTTCTGCGCCTTGCAGTATGTCATTCGCGTCGTCGATTCGCGGCAGTGGATAAGCATACTTGCGAGTGATCTTGTTAAGCCGTCGGTAGTCCACACAGAACCTCACAGAACCGTCCTTCTTCGCAACGAAAACGACAGAGACGCCCATGGGCTGTCCGAGGGTCGAAAAACATTGTGTCGAAGCATATCGTCGACTTACTCATTAATTACCCAAAGTTCTGCGGGAGATGCGCGATATGGACGTTGTCGCAGCGGCGGTAGGGCGCCAGTGGCCGAGAGAAGTTTGCCCAGCGGACTTGTGGGCGACAGCGTACTTGTGGCCGAGAGAAGTTTGCCCGACATCGAAAGAAGGACGAAGTTCTTCCGACAGGCACAGAAGCTGGCAACGCTGGACCGACGTGAGGTTGTGAGCAATGGAGGAACGAAATACAACAGCAGGTGAGGAATCGAACGTGGAAACAGCACTGAACGTACGGGAACTGGGACAGCCGGTGTCATCGGGAGCGTCCAGACCTCTTGCGATTTAGACAGGTTCCACTCTGCTGAGACATTTCCCTCGCGCGAACGTAACATTGTATGGAGATGGGTTGGTAATAAAATAGCGGGGCTGCTTGGTGTGGCTTCCATGGCCGCGAAAAGTACGGGCAAGCTTTTCGTAGTGCAACCGCAGGTAGATGGCGAAAGGAGTGCAATGGTGTCAGATAGACCGGCGCAGTCGACTGACGAAGCCGTCGACGAGTTTCGAGTCACTTTGTTATTGTCTTTAACGAGGATCTTGCTCGATGCCGATGGACTGTCTGCCAGCGTCGAATCTGAGAACGGGGAGAGTTCTATTTCGGCTGGTGCTCAACGAATTACGGTGTCGTGGCGAGAGAGAAAATCGCATCCCAGGATGACGTCGTGAGAGCATGCAGAAATTATGGTGAATTCGACGTCGTTCACAGCGTCCTGAATTACGACGCAAGCTGTCCAGCGTACTTCTGTAGAATGTATACTCTGGCAGCTGGCTGTACGGAGGGACATCCCAGAAAGTGGCTTCCTCACTTTGCGGAGTAAGCGGCTAAGTTTGACGTCGATAATTGATACGGCGGCTCCAGTGTCGACAAGGGCACATGCGCGAACACCGTCCACAAACACGTCTATGAGGTTCCATGGGCTTCGCTGAAGGCTTTCGCAGTTGGCCCTTGCCTCGTGGACTGCGACGACTAGTTTTCTTGGTCACATGTGACCGGAGTGAGCGGCGTCGTGGAGACAGAGAGCGCCGAATAGATGGAGCTTGGCCTGACATCGGTGTAGAGGCGTAGGGTAGTCGTAATATGGGCGGTTCGACTAGCTGGAGGCGGGCGACGTTACTCGAGGCGGCTGCACACCATTGCACTAACGCGCCACGCGCCGGCGTAACCGAATGCGAAGCCTATGGGGCGGCTGCCAGATGTGCGCCTTCCTTTTGCTGGGGCAGGGCCCCATGGCGCATGACGTGATTGACGGGGCTGCAGCTGATATGATTGCATGGTGGGCTGCAGCCGTGGCTAATGCATGACGTCGGCGTGCGTAGCCGGCACTACCGCTTCACTGGACTGAGGCCTAGCGGCAGCCTCGGCGTAACTGTGTGGGGATGGCGTAGCGATTACTGGGAGCGCCCTTGCAACAACTTGGGCGTAACTCAGATGTGTAGAAGGCAGATGGTGTTGGTGGTACTCAGGCATGACCGCAGCAATTTCCTGCTCCATGACTCGACAGAGGAAGGGCAGAAGTGTGCTTGACAGCTGTTGAATGTACTGAGGGCGAGCAAAGTCCGCCAGAGATAGCTGGCGTGCGATTTCCTCGCGCACGAAGGATTTCACCTCTGCGAGCAACGCGGAGTGGTCGGATATGGTCGACAAGCCAGCTAGCTCGGCGTCGCGTGATAAAGAGTGATGGGTCATCGACCGCTGTCAGTGGAGCTCCTCATAGCTTTGGCAGAGCGTTATGAACTCTGCCACTGTGCTGGGGTTTTTGGCGAGCAGTATGGTGAACGCATCCTCGTCGATGCCTTTCATAATGCGCCTGATCGTGCCAGGTTCCGACTTGGTGGTGTCGGCTCTCTTACACAAATCGAGGATATCTTCGATGTAGCTGGTGAAGGATTCACCGGCTTGCTGAGCTCATTCACCCAAACGCTGTTCGCCCTGCAGCATACGAACGGCAGGGCGGCAGAGCACGTTTGTAATGACAGTCTTCAAGTCGGACCACGTCGTAAAATTTGATGCGTGGTTGTTATGCCACAGGCCTGCCAGACCCGCAAGTTAGAATACCAAGTTGGTCATTTCTCCTGCCTCGTCCCATTTATTGGGGACACTCACCCGCTCGTTAATTGCGAGGCAGTCCTCCACATCTGTGCCATCTGCGCCAGTGAAGACAGGGGAGGGGGAAGGGGGTCGTGAATACAAGGAACACCGAGACATGAGGTCGGCACAGGCCGAGGCGTTTGCTGGACGGCGTCTTGTGGCATGGCATATGGCAGGGTACGGGACCGAAGCCCCAGGGGCATCAAATGAGGACCAAAGTAGTTGTGAGCGCACAGCACTCTCCACCAATTTTTAAGGCGTTTATTGGGCGGCGCACAACGGCAATGCGCAAGGGCGAAACTCAAAAGGCAAAAGCACGGGCTCTCAGCGCGAGTGGCGTTCTTTCAGGAAGAAGCCGAAGAGGACGACCCACTAGAAGCCGCTACAGAGCGCAACCCATTACACAGCTCCAAGGCTTCGGTACAGATACAAGAATGGTTGAACCGTCATGAAGATCACCGTTTCGATGACAATATTCACTAGAATAACAAGGAAAATCATACAAGTCACCGTGACTGGGTGATAACGAATTTTCAGGACAAGAATTAACACTAATTGGTGCGATCCTGAGCAGCTATTTCACAAGAATACGCGTTTGGCGCATTCCCCGTTTTGTGGCATGCGTATGCGCTTCGCGTTGCGTGCCCGAGTTTAATTGGTATTTGCGTCCTGTTTGTTTCCTTCTTCATTTTTAGTGGACAAGATGAATAGTGGGATTTCCCACTTCCTGTAGCACATGCAATTTTACCGAGGGAAGATTTCATTTTTGGTGAAGGAGTGGCGAGTAGTGGGGTTTGCCGAATTTTCGTGGCGCATACCTGCGCTTTGGTTTTCGTACACACACATGCACATTCTAACCATTTACAGTATCGCTGCAAAAGCGCATGCTACGAGGCATGCGCGACGCTAGCGTCGAATGTTCGTTAGTGAGTAGACTAAAACGACGCGGTTCGTCGGGTCGCCCATGCAGGAAAGAAAGGGCTCGGAGGGAAGTTTACGTGACAAGCTTGAAGACTAGGGGTGTGCGAATATTCGAAAGTTTCGAATATTCGTCGAATATTACATTCGAAATATTCGTATTCGATTCGGAAAGCAATTATTCGAAAAGTTTCGAATATTCGATAACTTCGAATATTCGGAAAATTCGAATATGCGATTCGATTATTATGCATAAGATAACTCGATTTCCACATTTCTGCTGCGTTCGTATAGCTTAAAACTTTGCCGAGAGGAGCGACAAACATCGTATGTACACAGAGGCACGATATCTGCCTGCGACGAGCGCCCCAATACGTATGATTTATTGCTGGTGCATCTCCGAGGTGCAGCGCTGTCGGCGATCATTTAACCGTACATTGTCAATATTATGCGGCCGTAACGTGCTGCACTACCACTCGTTCACTATGCGGGACCACTTCTGAAGAAAGACACTGGTGGCCGGCTGTAGGCACCTTCAGATACCCCAGTCTTGCAAAGCTTTGCCCCATGTACCTCCCTATACCAGCCACTTCTGTTCCAAGCGAGCGTGCCTTTTCAGTGGCAGGGAGGGGGGCTTGTCTCTGTTAGAAGGGAGCGCCTGCTGCCTGATCATGTGGAGGAACTCATATTTCTTAATGATAACACGTAGTCATTACTTTCATTGTGCCGTGATATTTGCTTGTGTTGTGATGTGCATGGTGCTAGTCTTGACATTGTGTTCTGGAGATAGCAGTGTATGTTGTGTGGACAGTCAGGCTGTTAAAGTTTTTTTTTTAAATAGCTACATGGTAAATAAAATATCGTTAGTGTGGAGGCATTTTTCCTTTGATATTCGATATTCGAAGGCGTATATTCGTATTCGAATCGTATTCGAAAAATTTGATATTCGCAGACCCCTATTGAAGACTAATCATAAGACATTTATGGAACAAACAGGCTTTAGCCATGTTACAGCCAAGCGCTACTATTGGTTGGCTAGCTTTGGTTGCGTCTAATGCTTGCGCTGCGGCGGACCTCTGCTACCCAAGATGCGCTGCGAAATTTGTGCCCCGGACAGCGAGGCGAGCGTAGTCTGAGGACGTTTCCTTGTCGAGGCTGGAGATATCACTTGGTGCTCTTTCTTAATAGTTTTCCTGCCTGCAATTGCTCTCCACTCGAAGCGCCCGTCAAATTTGCCAGATTTCGCATCGTTGCGACTAACTCGCTACTTTTGAAGGCTCGTGGCGGGACAACTTTTGGCTCTAGCTACTTCGCAACTGTCTGACTAACGTTAAAACGCCAGGCCTGCGCTCAAACCGCAGCACAGCACAGCGAAAGCTGGAAGAGCGGCGTTTCTAGAGCCCGTTGTAAGCTCTCTTGGGGCTACAATACAAGTACACTAGAAAGGTACCCACTACGCCATAAATCACAATTTTTGTGAAGTTGGGAAGTACCTACTAAACCATTATTCGTCATTCTGCGGAGAAGCGAGGCACCAGCTACACGTCTGTAAGGCATTATGTGCACTTTGTTGACGCGACGACTGATGACGATGAAGAATTATGGCTCAGCCCTTTGTAATGGGTTGGAAGCTTTAAACGGCCCACCAGTTATGTAATTTGCATTGGGTGACGCCCGGTCGCTATTTCCCTCTCCCGTCATGCTGTATAACATACGTTGACGTGGGAGAGAGACGGCGGGGGGGGGGGGGGGCGAAGAACTTTACTGAGACCCCGAGGGAATGGATCATGCGCTTATGGGCTCCCTTGGCAACCAATACAAGTGCAATTGCGAGGAACCCACTACGCTATAAATCATTGTAATTTTTTAGAAGTAGAGCAGCAGGCACTGTGCCATTTTTCTTCATTCTACGGAGAGCATTGGTACCTGCTAAACGCATGTAAGGCATTATGCGCACTTTGTTGATGCTGTGCCTGATGACGATGAAGAATTATGGCAGAGCCCTTGGTAATGGGTTGGAAGCATTCAACAACCTACTCGTTGCGCAATTCGCATTGTGTGACGCCTGGTTACAGAATTCGCGTTGTGCGACGCTTGGTGCTTATTTTACTCTTCTACCACGCTATATTGCATATGGTAATGTGGTTCCTTCCCGACATGAAGCCTGTATAGGACCTTTTTGCAAAGCAGTTTCAAGCACCGGCATGGCTCAGAGGTTGAATACTGGAATCCCATGCAGAGGGCCCAGGTTCGAACCTCGTTCCATCCTGGAATTTTTTTCTTATTTCGTTTTTTTTCTTATTTCTAGCGATACTGGTTACGGACACCGGCGGCGGCGGCGGCGGACAACTACGGCGCCAAAAACGGCCGGTGAAATGATCTCATAACAGCTTTCGCTGTAAAAATAACTTTCCCCGTGACAACGACCAGCATATCTCTTAAATATGACGTATATTTAAGGTTAAATGAGGGCAGCCTTGTGCTGATCGCCAGAGCCAGGCTGTCTAAGGAATTATTCATCACTGAATGAGGGGCTTGCTCTAGAGCCATGTGCAAAAGAGTGAACATGACGTAAATACATCTTCCTGTCGCAGGCTGTCTTACCTGGACGTATATATTCCGGCAAATATTCCGGGAGCTGACAGAAAGAAACTCGAAAGTAACGTTTCATTACATACGTTACTCGCGATTTTTGCGAGACCGGTTAGGTATTGCTTTCTATATTTGTCTTAATTTAGATATCGTGCGTCTTGCGTAGTAGCAAGTTTATTCAACGACATATGCCATACAGTCAGTCAAGAAACGGGTATGCGCATTTCCGATTTGTTTATTCATATCGCACGGCGCACAACACAAGCAATACTCAAGAACGACAACGATGAAAATGAGAGATGTAACATACTTCACAAATGTAATCCACTCACACAATAAAGATATAATGAAGCACTTCGAATCCCTTGTAGCGAACGTGGCAAAGAGTGTTGGTTATTAAATGCGAAGCATTTCTTAGCGAACCTCTGGCACTTTGAGCGTTTCTATCTACGTATCTATCTATCTATCTATCTATCTATCTAGCCGCCTACGTCTGGGTGCTCTCATGATCGCCTCCTTAACTTGGTGTAGACCAAAATTTGCACGGGAGGGTAAGAGGATTTGACGAATAGGATTGCCGGGTCATGACATGAATAACGTTCAAATCCTGTCGCGTACGTCGTCAAACCCTTGCCAATAGACACGTGTGGCACATACCCGTTTACCATGGGCCGCGGTGTACGGGTATGCGCCACAGGTGATTGACAGTTTATATCTACCCAGGAACGGCGAGAACAGACATTGATTACTTAAATGCTAAAGCGTTAAAGAAAACCAAAATCGGCAGCATTGGCTCAACGAATAGAAAGAATGAAAATTAGGATCCCAGCAGGAATCGAACCCAAGCATTCTTCGTGGCTGTCAGGTATTCTACCACTGAGCCACGCCAGGTCTATAAACTGGTTTGAAAAAACAGCCTACGCAGCCGTAATAGCGGTGCAACGTCAATTGTGGTTGTGGTGCTGGCTATCTAATTTTACAAAAAAAGCAATAAACGCTACATGATACTCCTACGATATGTACTCCTACGATAGAGGCGTCATATCAGATTAACGTCTGTAGTTCCAGTGTCGGCTCCGCTTTTATAGCAGTATAAAAAGCATTACGTTTGTATTCCTATGATTCAGCAAGCTATATTGAAGTATTGCTCGACCCCGGAGGAATACATTAACTAAAGCTACATATGATATCCACATCACCGCACCGTAAAGTGCACTTCGTCCACCAGAACGGCGCAGTGTCCTCTTCATTTCTTACGAGGTTGGGCGATGGCCTCATGCTGACCGAGGATGATGCCAGATTGATTGACAGCCGGTTTGTAGATTAGGCTACGTAGGCCGCACACGCCCAGGTAGTCTACGAATACGACAAACACCATCCACTGATGTTGGTCTACGTAGCACTATTCAGGCCTACCAGCCTCGACGGCCTATACCTCACCAATGCTATGGGTGGCTTCAGGTTCCGACATGTCGCCGGCTCTGTCGACAGACAATTTGTCGACGAAATGACCGAGGCATCCACGAATTCCAGTAGCTCTACTATACCACATACTTTACTGCACATGGACCCCTCGTCACCGCGATCACGACCTGATCCGATAACAAGTAATGACCAGCTGCTGGTGCTCACTGATCACGGATATGACGACCTTGTTCAAGAACTGTCAAGAACTTCTTGCACACATGTACACGGGTTCGTGAAACGTGCGTGCGTTCTCGAGACACGTATAAGCACTACGTATCAGCTTACCGCTACTGGTGTTGGTAATACCCACGTTGCATACGTAACCCTAAACAACTGGTTATATAACACATATGCGGCTCTGCAACATATATATATGTGTGCGTATAAAATTTATACAAATCTTTAGCGTCATTTTGTAACGTGCCGCTCAGTAAAAAAAGTTATGCCACAGTCCTCTACCCGCCGCATGGTTCGCATAACATCGACTCCCACGGTACGTGGGATCTGCCGAATTTTTTTTTATAATACTCCTTGTGTGCCTAATATCTGCCGATGCCATTCTTCAAAACGTATCTCGAGAGTTATACAAAGAATAAAGAAGTGGCAGTATTTTCCTTGAAAGTGTAGGCGAACCTACGGTGCATTTCATTTCTAGGCATAACGACCTAAGAGCCTAAGAGGCCGTTAACAGGACCTGGCAGAAATCCTGAAACTCCACTCAGAAAATTCCGGATGTACTGAAGGAGAGCCACTACGGGTCCTTGCAGACCTGCGAGTAAATCTATGAGGTATCGGCCCTCTTCCTCGCTAGCTTCCACTGCAGCTGTAGGATAAGCCGACGCTGCGGCCAGCAGGGCTGAAAAGAAAAAGTGCACATACATTATGTCTAGCATCAACCAGCCAGTTCTCGCGTGTCATTACAAAGTCCAGCGTTTTTCGAGAATTCCAGTATTATAAGAGCAGGTATGGGTGCCGCAGAAGAAAGTATTTATGCACTTAGTTTTGACACACATCGACGTAAGGCCCATGCAGAGGACTTAGTCATAGATGTTAGCGGTGCGCAGTTCAAAGCTTCGGAAGCCCCATATAATCTGAACAAGACTGAAGATATAGACACCACTCACTGTGTGCTGGCAGCTGCAGAAAACATTTGTTCCGCGAAGGCTGCCACGTGTTTTCTTGCACTGCAACATTCAGTTTAAGAAATCTGAGATTGAACAAATCTCTTCATTTCAGTTTTCGGTTCAACGAAACCAATATACCGTACATTATTACGTACAGCCGTTCCGAACTGAGGCGCAATGCCCTCGCAGACTTATTATTCACACGCTTTCGTTTCGAGACAGAGTATCAAAAATTATATAGCGAAGACAGGCAAGTAAAAAATTACACCATCTCCCGCTAAAGGGGACCATGAGGCGATGCGAAGCCGGAGCACTTGCACGATCGCGTTCCGTTGGCGTTCGTTGGGCATGCTACCGACCTGGCGTCGTGGAAAGCGAAGAGGGACGCTACGCGCGTCGTATCTTCCATCTAGCCTGGCCGTTAATTCTCACAGGGCGAGCGGGGAACGCGGTCCACAGGCGGGCGAGAGGGGGCAGCGTAGGAGAGGAGAGAGAAGGGGAGGGGACGCGCATGCACTCGAGCTCATCGCGGCGTTGCGCAGGAGAGAATTTCGGCATGTCTAGCCCGCGTTTCAGAGGAAGAGTGGGAAAGGAGAGGAGAGAGGGGTATGGGAGAGGGGGAGGGGAGAGGGAAAGGGGAGAGGTGAGTGGAGAGGAGGTGTGTGGAGAGGGTATGCGCATGCGCAGTAAGGGTGGTCACGCCGCGCACCACCACCACCACCACCACCACCACCGGATTGAGCTCCGCCTTAAGATACTTCGCATCTAAAAGAGGACACTGATATTGAGCAACTTCCGCAACATTTCCATGACACGCTTTGGTTTCGAGACAGAGTATGAAAGACTATAGCGAAGAGAGGGAAGTAAAAAGAGGACACTGAAATTGAGCAACTTGCGCAACATTTCCATGACACGCTTTGGTTTCGAGACACAGTATCAAAAACTATATAGCGAAGACAGGGAAGTAAAAAAGAGGACACTGAAATTGAGCAACTTGCGCAACATTTCCATGACACGCTTTGGTTTCGAGACAGAGTATCAAAGACTATATAGCGAAGAGAGGGAAGTAAAAAGAGGACACTGAAATTGAGCAACTTGCACAACATTTCCATGACACGCTTTGGTTTCGAGACACAGTATCAAAAACTATATAGCGAAGACAGGGAAGTAAAAAGAGGACACTGAAATTGAGCAAAATATCATCTGTATACAATGCGTCAGTCTCATGCTCACTGATATCCGGCGTTCCTTTCAAAAAATTAGCATAGAGGTATACTCGGACAAGCTTTCATAGAGCATTATTTAATTTATTCCAGGCAATTTAAACATTTATAGCGGCTTCTGCAGAGAAAGGAGATCTCATTAAACGTTGCTGCGAAGGCCCCCTACGGCCGCTATTTTGTGACAGATATCAGTCTTCAATTTGAAACCATGCTGCCGTGCACTAAATTATGCAAGCGAATCGCTGGAATTCTGATTACATCATTTGTTTCAGCTGTGTAAACCACTACCTAATCTTAGCAGCAAACTACTCTTACCAATCACGATAGCGGTGAGAGGCAGCATCGGTAATTGCGGACAGCTGTGCGCCACCTTGTGGTCAACTGCATGAAAAATGTTAGACCGTGCACTCACAAGCGTCCGTTATTTATGCTCGGCACTTTTGTATAACTGTAATCAAATTATCTTGTGCGCAGTGAAGATCACGATATACAAAAAGTGTGAAATAGGCTATACAAGGTCAAGAGCCTCACGTACCTAGTGCTATCATCTGATAGGATCAGAAATTGTGACCCTAGTATCTGATAGGGTCGCACAGATTTACAAATGAATTGCAGTAGCAGCACCAAGCTTCCTGTTTTCGCTGACGCATAGTTAAGAGCACCAGCGAATCTTCGAAAATGGAAGGACAAATTAGACAGGATAAATTAGACAAATTGTATATATATATATATATATATATATATATATATATATATATATATATATATATATATATATATCAACTGCTTAGCTTTCGGTGTTAAACCAATGTGCAGAAATATGGTGACTAAACAGCATTGGTGCGACAGATCAAAATTTAACAGGTCTATTTGAACATCTAAATTGGTTGGTATTACCAGTTAACTTCGCGGTGAGCCAACGTGCTCTCATCGACGATATAGAGGACTTATTATAAAATAAGAATTCATTTACGCCTTCCGATCTTACCTTTTTATCGCAAATGTGTCAGCAGGCTTGAGATAGTAGCACTTGTGACTAGGGCTCTTCTCCAGTTTTATAATGAGTGGTGTAGCGTCGAATTGTGACATAATTTCACAGGTGCGGCGTGCAATACGTTGCGATCCCTGTGTTCATCAGCCCACACATCTTGCAAGAATCCCCTCCCAGTGTGGGGCACTGCTCTGTGTAGACGATAAGCTTAGATCTAATGCGTCAAGGTCGGCAGGCAATGGGATTTACACACGCTAAATGTCACCGATTTCTAGCGAAGCGTCGTTTTTCGTGCAACGTGCGAAGGCCTGCGCCCATAGGCGTAACCGAGGGGGAGGATCAAGAGGGAGGGGGGGCGCCCCTCCCTCTAGTCGACTAAAGGGGGCCGCCAATTATGTCCCATACCTTTACTCAGTGATACCTTTCATGCCATTTTTTAAGCGAGGGGTTATGGCTACGCATGAATTTTGACAACAATGGCCACCAAGGAACCTTGGTGTTGCATTCAAAGAACTGTTCACATCTCACCTTTACGCCAGAAAGCCAGAGACCATCCTGAGAAGCACGTCATTGCTTCATTTTTCATGTATTCATTTTGGCATCCATTGCGGAGCCTGTTTTCTTTGCCACTCGGCCGACGGGGGAGGGGCGGCGTGCTGCGGTGAAACATGCCACCGCCCCCCTAATGGAGAACACTGGACATGCCTATGCACATGCCCAGTAAAGCTTCAATGAACACGGAGTTGTTATGTAGCGCTGTGTGCTCTCGGGCTCAGCACGTCTCCAGTTGGTTCCGTGTCGCCGTCCGTGTGGTTCTTTGCGGTACTGCATGAATTACATAGTAACAACTAGCCCATCGGTCTGTTCCAGTAATGTGTCGTTATTTCATCTATTTCCCCAACAGTGTTGATGGAGGGGATGAGAGAAAAAAGCGACTAGCCGCTTGACTAAGTTCTCACCCCCCCCTTACATCAGGCAAAGGTAGTGGCGGTGACAGGACACATTATAAAATGGGAGCAATACCTGGCCCTAATTTTCATAAAATACAAGCATATGCATAAATTGGAGTAATTTTAAATGAAGACAATATAGGTTACATGAACTTTTGAAATAGCAAGAGACATACATATCAATGTGTGCAAATGCTGTGTACAAATCTTGCAGAAAGAAAACAGTGACCGCAAAAAAAAGAAGCAGTACGTGGCAATACATTAGTTGTTACACGTATGGGGATAAGGCTAATGAGACACTTTTAGTGGATAGAATTCCAACACGGTTAGGAGCCAGCTCCCGTCAACCTAAATCCAGTCGTAGTAATTTTGTCTTGAGGGCTGGAAACAAAATCTATTGACACCTTCCCGACGACAATTACTAGTGTAGTTTCATCAGAACGTTTAACCGGGCAAGCTAGTGTGGTTCCATATTGAACGAGTAAACAGTAAAAAAAACGAGGACGAACAAAACGAACGACAGACATATACAGAGTGGTAATGCGGTCTTGTTGGTACATACTGAACTACGGGTAAACAGCGCTACAACGGGACAAAGAAAGAAGGGACAGGACCAAGCGCTGACTGAAAACAACGAGTCTTAATTTCGCCGCAGCGGAATATATACCCTCGGAAAAACGAATTCAGTGAACAAAAATATATGATGAATCACCTGTTAGCATGACTTCGATATACCTGCTCAAGAAAGAGCATGATTATCCAGACCATTGAATGTAATCTTCGCGCGTGTACTAGTGCGAGAGCTATCATCATATATGTTTGTTCATTGAATTCGTTTTTCCGAGTGTATATGTTCCGCTGTGGCGAAATAAAAACTCGTTGTTGTCAGTCAGCGCTTGGTCCTGTCCCTTCTTTCTTTGTCCCGTTGTAGCGCTGTTTACCCGTAGTTCAACGACAGTCTGTTGTTTCTTTTCGCTCATGATGCCATAGTTTAGACGCCATTGTACGAATGCTAATTTACGTCAGCAGGGCGGGCAGCAGAACTAGGCGGTAATCCACGTGGTAGTCTGCGCAGCCGGGGTTCCGCGTGGCTTCTGTCCGTCCTACCTTCGCTATTGACGTCCAAGCTGCAACATCCATTCGTCTCGTCCCGCAAATAAAGCCCAACTTGGGGACCTGTCCACAGTTGATCTGAATCACTCTGACGCCCGTTTTCGTAGAATACTTCGTTGACGGACACAACAATGGTCCTTTCAGGACCGCAACGATTATCACCAAGTTGCACACGAAGACGAACGTAAGGTTTTCCTCTTTCAAGGGGTACGCTGCTATTTTGCCTCTGGGCCACAAGTACGCTCGTCAGATTTGTCTGCTAGCTAAGACGAACTGCAACTACGTTGTCACGTGTATGTAATCGCAAAACAGATATAAAATAGGTGAGAAGACATGTCACACCGCAGTACTGCATGTATCATGTCAGCCATTGTAAACATGTATTGGCTCATTTGCATTTTGTATTAAACTCACTTGCATCTACTGTGTATCATTCGATGCTTCTTACATATTTATTTTTCGAAAAAAACAGCAACCTGGGCGCGCTGTAATTCATACTGGGAGTGCGGTGCGAAATTTCTATGACGAAAAAGAGAAACGACGCAAAACACAAGCAGCAGCCGAGAATTATGTATTGAAAGCATGTGTATGCATGTATAGAGTACTCGTAGCAGTAACCAAATGCGACACTGAAGTTCCCAAATTTAAGCTTTCAAATGCGCAATTCCCAACATTTGGTGCTAGACAGATAGCTATGCGAGATACGCACTGCGGCCTACCGCTTTGTATCTATAGTATGCCTCAGCTACCTAAATTTGTGGCAAAAAATAAAGCTTTCAGGACGCCTAAGCTTTGCATTTAAGAGTGGAACGTGGTAGCATTATTGGGCCTAGAACCCATATATGTCACGTCTTCACACATCTGTGGTATCACCAGAGGAGTGGTTAGGAGCACAAGATACCCTACCAGCAGGTGGGTGGCAGCCATGATTACTCTGCCTATTGTGGTATCTGTAGCGCAAGTCGGGTTTGATTCTTGCTTGAAACCTTAATTTTATTCTCTGCATCCGTCGGGATTTTTCGCTCACGTATAAGGCAGCCGACAACAACAACGCATTTTCGGTGACATGTGCTTTTGAACGCCATGGTGTTACAACCTAAGCCACTTGCGCAGCGTCGAACACAACCACTTAATATTGTTTTCTTCTTAACCAAGTCAACGTAATGCAGCATGCTGTCACATATAAGTAATTAAATGATTATCGTAAAGTCGCGTAAAATTTGTTCGAAAACGAAGGTCATTTTTCTTAGCGTGAGAAGCTCAATAAACAGACATTTGGCGTTTTCCACAACGTGCCTAATGCTGCCAAACCCCAAAAACATTGTCAAATAAGTAGTGCAAAAAAACGAACAGAGCCCTTAATTCTTCTTTATGATATTGATAGTTTGCAGAGAAATGCAGCATATAGCAATGACGGATATTCGCGTAAAAGCAATACAATTGCTGCCAAAGTTACTTCATACCATCTTCAAATTTGAGTGCCGTGTGTTGTAGGCTTCCGCAGATCATTGGCGCGTAGCGACCGTCTGTCTCTCCCTTTTAGGACTCAAGTGCCCTTGGCAGTCACCTCCATGAATCGGCCAACCCGTTCTTGATTGCGAATAACTGTCAGACTACTCTTTGTTTTTCGAGCTTTTAAAACGTGCATTTCTTGCCTTCGTGAAACAGAGCTCACGACAAATGCATTACATTCCTGTTACCAAAAGTGTCTAAAGTATCTGTGACTGTGACAGTATGCAAGCATCGCAACTTTTTTGGACTCTTCTACAGGCGCAGTATTCCTCGAAATGCACATGCCGTATGGCGCTTTTCCTACGTTACGATTTTTTTTCTTTGCATATGGAAGCAGCTGTGTGAGCTGAAATAATAGCTCGACTCAGCTTGAACGGAGAAAACTTGGTGTGCAATATCGAAACTTCTATGACATCAAGAAATTTTAGGCTCTCACTACAGCTGTTTAATGGCATACAGGTGATACACGAGTTTCGATTTTTGGGCAATTATGTTGTACAGCGTAATATCCCACACGGTACGCGCATGTACAAAGTTTGCCAATAGCACCTGTAACAACATTCTCCCGGGCGTTGCAGCGTCGTGATAGCGAGAAATCGTTCGGAAATGCAATTGTTGCACCTACACTGTACATCTTTACATACAGTCATTTTCCTTATTGTAGTTGCACTGCACCTGAAGGAAAAAACTGTCATGAAAATGGTAGAACACAAAGCGTCTCTATGTCCCCTTACCTTTGGAATCACCAGCATGGAAGTCGTCTAATTCAAACAGGTGCAGCAAATCGGTGTTTGGGCGGAGGCATGCAGCCTCGATTTCTGAAAGCATGGCTTCAACCAAATTTTTCCTACTCTCCTGAAAGTCCACCGTGGTGGATGAGTGCTTACGGTGCTCGGCTGCTGACCCGAAGGTCGCGGGTTCGGTCCTGGTCGCGGTGGTCGCATGTCGGTGGAGGTGAAATGGTAGAGGACCCATGTACTGTTCCATATCAGTGCACGTTAAAGAACAACAAATGGCCGAAATTTCCGGAGCCCTCTACTACGGTGTCCCTCATAACCATATCGTGGCTTTGGGACGTAAACCTCCGATAATATTGGTTTATTACAATCCTGAAGTACGTCCACAAATCCCATGTCACCAATAATAACAGGAGGTTGAGATACTGTATCAGTTGAGGTTCAATAATTATTCATTAAAAGTTCTGCTCTCTTCGCATCGCTTGCCGATTGATTATAGCATGAGAAAATGTCCCAGTTATGATTCGCACTGTGCTGAATCATGCAGAATTTACTATCTGAATGCAAGTGGGATGTCACAATTTTCGAACTATTTCTTTTGTATTAGAAACACCAGATACCTCTCGCTAATTGTCTCGTCTGTGTTTTCGCTGCAGTGTATTTCCATGGGGGTTTCTTTTGCACATGAGTTGTAGCACGTGCGAACAAATGAACCAATGAAGTGCATTTACACTATGCTAAGAAGGCCGCCTGCTAACGTTGCAAAGAAACTATCATCATAATGTCGTCACTGCGGGAGCACTTCATCTTGAGTCCAAGAATTCTAGCTTGACTATGGGTGCCGGTCGCCATTGAACTGTTCACTTCTTTATTGCGTCAGTGACAGCTATATTGATGCGATCTGTACACACAAACAGCGCAGCATAAGATTGCCGTGTGCAAAGGGTAATTCTTAAGCAAATCTCAGAAGATATTTTAAATAGTAAATCTAAGTGCATCATTACGCCTTTTACAGGTCCACCAGGCTCGCACGCTTTTCGAGGCAAAGCTTTCATGGGCTTAGTTATGGCGTCACTATGGTTTCCCCCTGAACATTACTAAAGAGCAGCACTATTGTAAGGTATTGTGTATGAGTGTGCCTTTTGAATGCAATGTATTTCCCACTCCTCGCTAAAGGTTTCTGGTGATATAAGCAGTCTGCCAAATTAAAAACGAATTCATGACCTAATCACACGCATGTGGAGTCGGCTCATGGGAATCTCTGACATCCACACTCATTTTTATATAATAGTGGGAGGACAAATTGCCTGCATTTTGAATTGTGCGATAAATACCACTTCTGGTGTCAACTGTGCACTCACGCGACTATAGCGCACTTTTCTCACTACATAGCCTCAATTCTCCATCATGCATCACGGCACAATATTTTACATGTGATGTTTAGCAGAACAAGTGCGTACCTTTAAAGTGTGCGAATCTACTTGATTGATATGCTTTACAGTTTTGGAATCTTGTCTTCGCCATAAGTGAACCAACTAGTAAGAATATTCCGCACTGACACATAGCGGCAATCAAATATTCGCCGTGTCACATAGCAGGCAACTTGGTACAGTGGCCAGGAAAAGTGTGGGCATGCTCACGGCACCAATAAAAAACGAAGAAAATTCTACGACCATTCCACAGCACTGAATTTCTTCAATGAATGGAATTCATCAAACATGTGCACTTAGGCTGCACCACATATCATCTGATGTCATCATGCCAGAAACAAAAAGAATACTTGCCGCACCGCCTGGTCCCCAAAATTTTGTCCGTAGCTTTGCATAGAACCCTTTATTACAATTTTTTCCTCGACTGCGTCGACGTAGGTGTCGACATCGTCGCCGTTAATATGCATCGTGCTTTTTTGCTATTTCAAAATTTCAACGCACATTCTGCAGCAATGCAAAAGAAGCAATCCACCCTTACAAATAGCAGCAACAGATGCTGTCTGAAATCTCCTCAGTGAAGCGTGGGAGGCTGCGATCTCCAAGCAGGACCTGTTCGACCAGCGGTCCAGGCCAGAGGGCTCCTGGAATAAGGGACCCTCCCACCTTCTCGAGCCTGCGGTTTTTCAATAGACGTTTTTAACACGAAAGTGTTTTATGCTGGGGTCCACCAAGACTTCACTGACGTCATTTCCGTTGATAAAAAGCAACTGAACATATCGCAAACAAAAAGTACGAGGAAAACGCGGATGACCTGGGAGTCGAACTCACCACGTCTCGATCTGCGGCCATAAGTGGCCGATATTCTAGCCACTGTGCTACCGACAACACCAGAGGCAAGCCAGAAGGCAATGCCTTCGATATGCCAGAGGGAAGTGGAACGCATTCTCGCGTTCATGGCTCAAGCTATGAACTCTGCTGCTCGCGTTCCTGAAGCGCTGTACAGTGGTGTATGCATGAGCAGAGGCATACATTGCCCAATTACTGGGAAGCGCTCACCTTGGTGTTTCCTTCGTCAAACGACGACGCTTTGTATGAGTGCATATAGCGTACCAGTGTTTATTGCTTGTTGATGCCATCTTTGCGCGGAATATACTGTGTCCAGGTGTACCTCAACTACTTCAACTATCACAAAGGTTTAATCATGATCATGGACGTTAGTCGTCGGTCAGTGTGGAACTGCGCCACCAGGCATGAGCGTCGGGGCGTCTACGTTAAACGGTGCTATAGCAGCTAAACACCAATGGTCGTCGTGCAAGCTCTGATATGTCAATATACAATAAACAATCAAGTACTTAGAAGGCACGTTTCACTTTCGTGTTATACCGATTCTTATGACGGAGGGATTAACCATCTTAAAAACACAGCGCTAATTTAAACATGGACAGGAGAAACAGCAAACGAAGACTTCCTCGTTTGCTGTTTTTTATGTCCATGTTTAAATTAGCGCTGTGTTTTTAAGCTGGATTCGTACCAACGAGCTCGCATCCAAACTCTCCTGGATTAACCATGTTTTTTTCTCTCTGTCTCAGCGCGCCTCATTAACAATCAAACCTGTTATGATACAAAAGCCGTGGCACTCCAGTGCACAAATATAAGAAGTGCAAGAGATGTAATTTGTGTCATTGGCAGAACTATGCATAAGCAATGCAGCCTATTACAATGCACAGAGGCAGCTAGGAAAACGAGCAGCAGCTGCAGTGGTATTTACTAGCACATCATTTATTCAACCATTTCCCGTAGATTCTAGCATCAGCAGTGCGTATTTGCGACCTTACGAAGGCACCAATCATTTGCTATGCCGGAGCCCTCGATTTGCCTCTGAAAGACGAAGACTTTCTGGTGCGATGCGGCGGTTGGACGATAGGCCTGCAGATGCTGCTGGAGCAGTGTCCCCATCGCTCGTCGGTTCACAAGGCAATTAAAGCACTTATGTGTTTTTAAGGACTATGGGCCTTTGGGAGCGCCTTTGACTGTTGTTCAGGGCCACCGCCACATACACATTAGCGCTCCTTGATCATTTCCATCGCTCCTCTCTCTCATTATTACACTCCCTGTTCTCTTCCCACATCGTAGGGTAGCCAACCGGAGTGGTATGTTGTATTTGTATTTATTTTCCTCAACACCAATACAGATTTGCGGAGGGCGAGTGGGGAAAAAGCGGCTCATAACCGCTTGACCAGCCCCAACTGAACCCAAAGCCCCGCTTGTCTGGTTAACCTCCCTGCCTTCTCCCTTTCGTTTTCTTCCTTGTTTTCACTGTGTGCATTCCCTTTAACGTGCTCTAACTAACACGTAGCTCATTATGTTAACTATTGTACATGTCGTCTTCACAAGGTGGACGATTGTTTACTATGTTTACTTGAAGTAAAATTTATAAAAGTAAATGCGTCACCAGTAAATGCAAATTCCCTAGTGAAGTTCTCAGACTAGGTTTTATATGGAATGCGCATGTCGATTACATTTCTAGCAAAGATGCCTCCACTCTTGGGTTTTTGCGGTGGCACAATAAACATTTTCCAAGCAGCCTTCAGCGATAGTTACACTGCACGAAAGCCTTTCATTATTTTAATATGGCCGGGAGTGTTCGGGCTCGCACACAGCTGCGCTTATAAGTACGAAAGAAATTAAAACAGGGTGATCAGCTCCTTCAATGGTCGCTATAGAGGACATTGAGCACGGCAGCACATAAAAAAGCCAACTGCAATGAAGACCACTCGAAGGTCATAAAAGAAACCGGAGTTAAGATTTCTCTAAACTGTTACTCCTCTAAGATGAAGTACCACATAGAAATTACATCGAACCACCACGTTATACAAACCAGAATCCATACTCGTCCATTCTAGTGAATTTTCACCGTGAGCTGACGCTCTTTCATTTTGCGCGTGCAAGGATGAATTGCAATGCTGTTGCACAGATTTCGTTTGTGTAGTTTAAAATTGTATATTTTTGTTCATGACCAACTGTTTTTCTAGCCCAGAGCTTAATAGCTCGACCTAACATCAGAGTGATGGTGTACTTCAAAGAACGGTGGAGGTCTGAATAAATAAAGAGACACTTCTCTGAAATAGTGGCGGTCGAATTCCTGCTATAAGGCCCAGAAATTTATGTCCCGCACAGGGTCTAGACTTATATTCCACAGGAAAGGTGCTTATTTCTTGTAAACACGGCATGTCTGAATACACGCAACGGGAGTAATCGTTGCTTGAATGCAAAATTTGTGTTCTGGTCTCATTGCGCACTATTGAAGGAGCGTGTGGAAGACGTAGCACTACATAAAACCGCGTCACTGTGAGGACACGGGACCGTATATATGTTTTAATGCTCGGCTTTATAAGAGGTGACATTGCACCTACTGACGCGAAAAGCAAACGTTTACAGTTTACAGAAGTTTAGCACCAGCTGTGCGACACACTTGTGCCGTAAGCGAGTACCGACTGCTCCCCAAGAACATGTGTTTCAACAAGTATACCAAGTGCAATGTTACAGAGTGGCACAGATGTACAGCAGCACTCTCCATTCTGGTGTCAATATGGTTGAATGATTTTGTTATAAGCAATAAACACAATCATGAAACGCAACTTTTAGTATACGGCATGATACTGCAGTTTGACCTGCTTGGCGTTGTCCTCCGTATCCAAGGCATCGAAGACATCCACGGCATTCCTGGTCAGTGATAAACGCTATCAGTCTTCTGGTGCATGATTCTTTAAGATTCTAAGCATCTGCGAATTGAATAGGCCCATGCGGGCTCTGCAAAGTTTAACATGGTGAAGGTTAGGTCAACGGCCGACGAAATCAAAACGTACGTATGACAACATGCAATGATTACGCTATGTTTTCAGGAATCAGGCTGTCGTAATATTTACACATTAGCGAAATTTCAAGCTTGTGCGCAAATTTAGAGGAGCGAAATGAGTGGGACGACTTTACATAGCGACTAACCTGCCCGTAGTACCCGATTATACGCAGTACATTGCATACTTACTCTTATGAAGCGAGCCAAGAAGCTTTGCTTTCCGTTTGAATTTGTGGAGGCCTCCGAAGGCCGCAGATTTGGAGAATTCTTTTTTCCGGCATCCAGCGCATGCAGACTGAGGTGAAGTGTCTTGGAGCCACACTTTTCAGGTTCAGCCAATGAAGCCCACTCAGGCAATTTCAGACTGCACGAGTCTGCTGGAAAGAATTTAGCTTTATTGCTGATGCACAAGGTTGTGGACAACTTCTTTCGACTGTCTTCACTGTTATGGCTTGGTTGAAAATTCATATAGCTAACTAAAAGAAATCCTGAGTTGGACTTAATATCTTCAGATAAGATCTCATACGTCAGAAAATATCCACTTGCCCAAATGTGACCTACAATGTATCAAATATTACCATTGTAATATGAGCAACGTGTCTGGCGCTTAGGCAGGCAAATTTTATTTGCCGTATCTCAATTTTGTAAAATTTAACTATCTTGTGAGCACAGAAAGCTGTTATATATCGGTTTAATAATAAAAGCACTCTCTGGAAATAAAGTTATTCATGACGGAAAGTCAGGATATTTCGTAGGGCTTCAGTATGAAACAAAAATAAAACCGAAGAGCACCAGACAGCACAAAATCATGTGTTTTCTTCTGGTTCATAATCAATTTATTGAATGTTCATATTTTTTGTACTAAAACAGCAATCGCTACGATGAGTTTTTACGACAAAATAAAATTGGCCCAAAATAACATATACAAAGAATTAGAGAAGGTGCTTATATCTAGCGTTCGTCCCTGTCTTTCTCCTCTGTCTTAGCTACCTCATATCGGCGAATCTAGGATAAATTGATAGTCAGTGCATCGCATTTTATGCTCGTTTACACTGTCGTCTGTGTTGTTTTACCGCAATGAACCAGTAGCCAAGATCGCGAAAAATATTCGTGCAATTTTACTTATTCTTTAGTATAGTCTCGCGATGCTTCAAAGACTTCGCATACAGAAGTGCTATATCTTGCGTTTCTCACTTAAGTGGGAGCGTAAGATCCAAGGTAACATTTTTTTTAGGAATGATCGCTAAATGTACCACGTGAAGGAATAGTTGGATTGATGGGCTTTTTCTGTTTGTAAGTAACATTTTTAATGGTTGGTGTCTTGACTGGATAACAAACGCCCTATCTTCAGAATGGTTTCAGGGCAATATTTTAGCAGGTCATCCCCGCTTTTCACCATCGAAAATGTTTCAGACTCCTTAGTGAACGGATGGCAACGCGGCATAAAAATCAGGACCGCTCACTGAGGGCCCTCGGCTAGAAAGGTCACTGTTTGTTTACACGGTCAGAAAAAGCCTAATCTTGTCTTATCTTCAATGACAGAGTCACTAAGCATAGGTCGCTATTTCATAACTTATTTGGAAGCCTTCAGGGTGGTTTTCGGACAAGCCGTTTAGGTGCACATCGCGACTGTCCCTACACTACGCAGCATCGTCCTTGTTTTATGATCGGCAGAACCACGCCAAATACAGAAGGCGCCTTATAACATATGTTACCAGTACATGCCGAATCTCTAAACAAGTATGGGTCGAGCACCTCATACTACTTTTCCCGATATTTGAAAAATAACAAAACTAGATCTTCAAAATCACTTCTTGGGCGAGTTGGTATTTAATGAGAGTATTGTAGTAACGCAAATCAAACGTAAAAGAAACGAAAGGGAAGAAGGAGAGGAAAGACAGAGAGGCGCTACACTCACAACACAAAAGTGATTGTAGCGCCTCCTTTTAGGAACTTTTCGTTACTACAATACGCTGAGCTGATCTTCAAACATACACGTGTCAACATATTATAACAGGGACATTCTTGCTCACACATTCCCGCGCCAGCCCACTTCGTTGTGACCAGCGGCCTGGCACGCGCAGTGTCGGTTACCCTAAACAATGCTTCGTTAAATGCATTTCCCAGAATCACCCTTGACAATCAAAGACATCTGGTCCTTCACCATCCATAAAAAACTTGTATTGATGAAACCTTTGTTGAACACAAAGGAAACTAGCCGTAAGCCCTTTACAAGGCTGCACGCAGAACTTCCTGCCACTCGTTATTCCACAACTCGAGCACAAAATCTTTTCCCGCGCATTCCTTGATTTTCGCCACGGTTTTTCTCAGCTGCTCTTGCGAGAAAGCCTCCTTCCATGCTCCAACTTCAGGACGACACACCAGGTTGAAAGTTTCATCCCCCACGTCTGTTTCTTTCAGCGCCGAGCCAGCAAGTGCCGGGCTGCGAAACATCATGGCGACCATTTGACGAGTTTCCATTTCGAGAATACTCCGCAGAAAGTCGGGCGTGCAGTGTCGTACAATTGTGGCGAGAAGCCCATTGTCCTTTCTGCAACCTATGGAGAAGCAAAAGCGAAAAGCACGTGTTCAAATGATATAGTGAGGAACCAAGAATGCACATTTGGGCAGGGTTATGCAGCGCGCGAACATAGGAAAAAAGGACAGAGTAGACAGAAAGAGCGCTGACTTCCCAATTACTTTATTTTGCAAAGTGGCAAACTTTGCAAAATGAAGTGAGTTGGAAGTCAGCGCTCTTTCTGTCTACTCTGTCCTCTTTTCCTATGTTCACGCGCTGGAAAACCCTGCCAATATGAATACTAACCAACTAGCCAAAGGCCTTTACACTTAAAAGCACATTTGGGAAAAAGTTAAAAGAGTGTTGACATAAAATGTGAACCACTTCTTTTTTGCTCTTAATCAGCGGCTACTGGTTCGTTAATAGCGACAATGATGTAACACTCAAATCGTGTTGAAAATTTTGTGTCACGACAAATTTAAAGCAGATTGTTGGGCTCGCTGGTATCGAGTGTTGGGGACAGGGTTGAGGACTAGTGCCGTGTGCCTTCTTCTCGACCCTGTCCCTTATACGCTACTAGTCACATACTGTTACACATCTGTGAGCATTGCAAACGGTGAAACTTAATGTACTTTACAATGAAGGATTGTCTCGTGCAAATACCAGGACCGCCTAAATGTAATTTATAGTTGCTTTACAATGTGGTTTCGATGTTATTTCGCATCAACAACCAATCAGCGCCATTCACCTATTCTGTTGTTCAAAATTACCACTCAACCATCGCTCAACACTCGAGGCATTTAACTCGGAACAGTTACATGCCTATGGTGTATGCAGAAATACTAGCTCGCGCAAAACCAGCTCTACACAAATTTTTGTCACCCCTCTGTCGGCAGCTGTAAACAGTATATTGGCGTCAAATGAAACTCGAACAGCGGCAAGCATTCGCAGCGGTGTAGTGCGCGCCGTCCAGTTATCATGGTCAGGCGCACACATATGCGCAGTGCTGTCAAACCGGATGCGCGCGCCTGTCCATGGCGATAACTAGACGGCGTGCACTATACCGCTGCGAATGCTTGGCGCTGTTCGAGTTTCATTTGACGCCGATAGTACAGCTGCCCTTAGGCACTCTCCTTTCCCTCAGAGGGCGCTGTCGCGGCCCAAAAAACTCTCGCGTTTCAGTAATCGCCGTAGAGGGTGAGAAATCAAGTTTCACTTTGAAGCGTACAAAGTGAATCTACTATCATCTATCTTTTCTTTCACTAGCATCTCTCTAACATCGCTCTTATTTTGCAACTCCCACTGGAACAACACGCGTTTCAAACCTGAGCATGCACGGACCAGTGAGCATAGACGCACTGTTTCTATTTGTTACCGTTGGCTTTGTGTGTGTACTAAAGAGAAGAGAGACACTGCAAGTGCAAATATTCCAACTCAGCCACCGATGAAATATCCTTTCAACCCCCCCCCCCCCCTCCATTCTCTAATAGCTTAACAGGCTGAGGTGTTGCGCTGCTAAACTTGAGGTCACGGGTTCGATTCCCAGCCACGAGGAACGCATTTTAGTGAGAGCGAAATGCAATAACACCTGTTTACTTATGCCTAGGTGCACGTTAAGAAACCCACGTGATCAAAATAAGTCTTAGTCCCCCACAACGGTATGTCTCGTAATCATATCGCGGTTCGGGAACGCGATATGAATAATATTAAATAATTAATAATCAATAATTAGTTGTAATCTGCGTTCTGTCGAGCGACGTGGCTTCGCGTGTGAATGAGTTGCTGAGTTAATAGAAGTGTATTCCGGAAGTTTGCAGCTTGATAATCGTCTACACACAAACCAGGCCACTCCGATAAAAGCGGGCCAAATACATTACTGGCACCTTGCATGTATGACTTGAATAGCGCATATATCCGCGCGAAGCATATCAGTTATAACGATTGCAGCAGCCGCATTTGAGAAACAATGTTAGCGGTCTTTTTCCTCCACGGTGTCATTTCAGGCATTTTTGGCCAACATACCTTTCGCTTCAATGCATGTGACATAACAGTTTCGCAGAATTCTGAGTGCGCCTTTGTTTTAGTGCGACAAAAAAGACGCATTTTAATCAAGGATATTCTTCCCTTTCTTTCTGCCATAGCCTCATGGCCTATACTCGTAGCCCGTGATCCATGTTCCTCGTACGCGCATCTCAACAACCTGGGCCGAGGCCTTGTTACCTCACACGGTCTGACAGAAGCTAAGTAGAGCACTGCGAGAATTACAAGGTCTGGTCCCGCATGCGTACGGCAAACGGTAGTTTACTCATTGGTTATGTATATTTTTGGAAATTTTTCTCATTACAGAGTTTCATTGTCAGTGCGTGATAAATATATAGCTTCTATCTTTGAAGACATCCATGCAACGACAGGATAACGGCGCCAGATAGTACTTCCTGGAAGGACGGCTAAACATCTGAACAGCCGGTGATCCGAAACCTCACGCTTACGGTGTTCTATTTTTGAGTGGTGTTGTGTCAGTGCGCGTGCATCAGTGCGTGTGTGTGTGCAATGCGCGCGGCTGACTGTGCGCACGTGTGTGACGAGACTGACGTCATCATTCTCGCGATTATTGCCGCTCTAAAAGGCGGTCAATTAATTTCATTCTTCCCTCTTTCTTTGTAGACGTCCCTGTAAAAAACGCCAGGCTTCCGCGGAAAACGCAGCACAGTCAGGATAAAAGCTGCAAGAGCGGCATTTCTAGAGGCCGTTCCAAACTCTGTTGTGGCTACACTAACGAAGTAACCACTACGCCACAAGTCATAATTTTTGTGAACTTGGAAAGTACCCACCACGACAATATTCGTCATTCCGCGGAGAAGCGAGGTACCATCTGTAAGGCATTATGTGTACTTTGTTGATTCAGTGGTTGATAACGATGAATAATTACGGGTGAGCCCTTTGTAATGGCTTGGAAGCTTTAAACGACCCACTAGTTACGTAATTTGCATTGTGTGACGCCCAGTCGTTATTTAACTGAATTGACGTGAACAGCGCGTGTAATACACAAGGACGAAGAAACGACGAGGACTAGCGCTAGTCCTCGTCGTTTCTTCGTCCTTGTGTATTACACGCGCTGTTCACGTCAATATGGAATACCAACTAGCCCGGTCACACACCTTGCTTCAGTTATTTAACTCCTCCACCACGCTTTATAACATACGTTAACGTGAGAAAGAGAGAAGGAATTAACTTTATTGACACCCTAAGGAAATAGATCACGGGAGCCTTATGGGCTTCCTTGGCAACCAGTAGAAGTACACTTGCGAGGAACCCACTATGCTATAAATCGTCATAATTTTTGTCAAGTAGGGAAGCAGCTACTGCGCAAGTATTGTCGTTCTGCGGAGAACCGCGGTACCCGCTAAACATGTGTAAGGCATTGTGTGTACTTTGTTGATGCTGTGGCTGATGACGATGAAGAATTATGACAGAGCCCTTTGTAATGGGTTGGAATCATTCAACAACCCCCTCGTTGCGCAATAGGCATTGTGTGACGCCTGGTTACAGAAATCACGTCGTTGTGTGGTGCAGGGTTGTTATTTTACTCTTCTACCACACTACATTACATATGTTAATATGGCTTTTCCCGATATGAAGCCTGTATGGGGTCTCTTTCAATGCGGTTTCAGGCACCGGCATGACTCTGAGGTAGAATACTTTGCTCCCACGCAGTGGGCCCAGGTTCGAACCTCGTTCCACCGTGGAAAGCTTTTCTTATTTCGTTGTTTTTTCTTATTTCCCACGATAGCGGTTGCCGACACCGGCGCCGGCGGACAACTACGGCGGCAAGAACGGCCTTTGTTGTGATCCCATAACAGCTTTCGCTGTAAAATCGAGCAGCGAGCAACTGAGTTCAACCCTATCTAACCGTTGAGCACGATATTCTACGTCACCAACGTTGCGTTGCTTTTCTTTCGATCCGGTGCGAAGTGACTACTCATACTAAAACAATTATATTGTATTAAACTGTTGCTGCACGAATATGCTTGCCTGAGCAAAAAAGTTCGAGTTACAGTTGGACGTCCTTGTATACAATGTAAGAACATTCAAGCTTCCTCCCAGACTATTTTTCCCCTGTGTCAGATTTGCAGAGTCGTTAAATAAACATTAACATGAATCTATAGCATAAAGCAATGTATTCATATCCAAAATTTCCTTTTCGCACTAAACAAACGCTCAGTTGGTGGTTGAACCACTTCGCCTTTTGTACTGAATTGCTGATCAGCGATGGTGACCCATTCTCATGTTCTTGCAAGATGCCGCACATAGCTGCAATATAAGGATTTATCTTGGTTAAGCGTCCTATTTTTATTTCAGGGCTTAGAGGTCACGCGACCACAGTCTAATAGGCACTAAATTGTGGCATTTTACAAGCCAGAATTTAGTAGTCACAATATTTATTTCACTTTAGTAGTGGTGAGCTCTCGTAACGCCCGTACTTTCTGCAATCGAAAACACAGTGGCTGCCTCGAACATATTCCAATCGAATTCTGGAGGCACTTCGAAGGCTAACTTGAAGAATTTTTATCGCTAGGCTCACTAAGGCACGAGAACTCTGTTGCCATTCATGAAAGACCTCACTTTAGCGAAATTTGCGAATGCAACGAAAAGAAGGTGCTCGCGTAGTGCTCATCAACGTTTAGCGGTCGCTATTGATGGGGAATCGAGGGCCCGTTGTCCTTCTGTAAGCAGAAGCAGAAGTTTCCGTAAGCAGAAGCTTCTGTAAGCAGAAGCAGAAGTGAAAAGCCCATGTGAGCGGAACGCAGAAAACGGGACGGGTGGAGGGGACACATATTGCATTGCTTGTCTTCGCTGTCTTGTAAAGAGCAGCAACTTAGCGTCTGAATGCACATGAGAAAAGCGTCATCAAAAGCCCTTCCCTATCGGGAAAATGGGGTAGGGCCAAGCGAAGCTTGGCGCGTGTGTGCATGACCTTTCTTTATTTCTGTCGCATTGCGGAAAGCTCCCTCCTAAGTTTTTTCCTTTCTGCATATCAGGAATTGAACATTCGCCCATGTGCTCATCAGCACCACACTCCTGTAGCTACAGGCAAGAACGACGGTCATGCGTGAAACCAAGAAATGTGACAATAAAATATGGCAACGTTTAATCACACGTGACCTCCAAAAAAGAACTCCTTGCCATATCAGAGAAGGCTGATTACCATCTAGCTTACGATCAAAAGAGAATCAGTTATTGGAAAATGGCGCATGCAAATGCACATGTGACCGGCGCACCTTGGAAGGCATTTGGGCACAGCCTCATTTCTCTGCACCCGCCGGCGCCGGGTTTTTTTTAGAACTATGGCCCAGCTGCCACGGCAACCCGTATTTCATAGAAGCCTCACTTGAAAAGTACCAGAAGCCATGACAACTCATATGAGCGCACTGGTGCGGTCCGTACATCAGTGCGTAAACCTCGTTTGTCAGCGCAACTTCTGGCGTGTACCCTGGCACTCGAACATCTTTGGCATTGCGCTCGAATAAGCCTATGAGATTATTAGAAGCCATCATACTACCTAACATTCTGTAACAATGTAGGTTCTCATGACAAAGTATTTTATGTTCACTCTTGTTGTAAACAGGAAAGTGGTTTTTGGTATTGCTCGCGCAAACCTCAACTGCGTACCTCGTGAAAAACACGCACAGTGCATGTGCTCTGTTTGGTTTCATCCGAAACACCCGGTGATGTGATCGCATGATGGCACCTTTATACGTAAGTGGGACAATGCTTGCCCACTTTCGAAAACACTCATGATTTAGCAGGACCTATGTGTCCCACTTTTTTATGTAAAGCGCTGGCTTCATTTTGATGAAATTTGTTTTATACTATTTCTGTGCAAGTTATATGTACATACAACAGCCAGTTTTTATATGATTCGGTCAAGAATACAGACGAGCCTCTATGTATGAAACGAAATCTACGCTCCTAGCACGGGACATGGCGCCCTACATAGCACCATCTTGGCGGCGCCTACAGTGCCGCATAACTGCTACTGTAATAATCCCGGGCTGTCTGCTACAGCTACACATATAACGGCTCAGTGGAAGCAGCAAGAAATTTTCAGATATTTCCGTCATTATATCAGGTAGGAACAGTTTACATCAAGTCGTACGACGAGCGTCATTTGTACGTACCTGTCGACGTACTTCAGTCCGAGAAATTCAGCCAATTCCAGCACAGTCGTTGCCGTGTCACGCATCATGCATTCGTAGGTCGTGAAGAAGACGTTAGGCTCGTTCCGGCGAGTGTAGCCAGAGAGGACGTGCTCGAAATAACAGCCATTTGTAAGAGAGCCTTCGAGAAACATATCCAGAAACTGGTCGAATGTCTCCCGCATCGGACAAAGTGGCATTTTCTGGTTCATGACGTACTGGGAGAGGCAGGCGTCCCACGGATTGCGTGCAACGTACACGTACTTGGCGTCGGAATTGACAGCTATCCTACCCAAGCGGATGTGCGTTCGGAATAGCCGAATTGAAGGCTCTGCTCCTGGCCACTTTCCACCGCAGTCCTCCAAAAACGGCGCTCTCGAACTGAACTCGCGCAAGTCTCTGGCGCAACGCCCGTCGTGTACGATCATCTGCATCATCTGTTGCATCATCTGCATGCCGCACTTTGGGTAGGCCACCTCAACGACGTCTCCCGATTGTGGCTGGAACCGAAGCGCTTCCCGCACCTTGTCTGGGTCGCGGAAGAAGATATAGCGTTCCCCGTCGATGACTTGAAACATGGTTGACAAGGTGGCACCTTTCATGTCGTCTCCCCTGCGAAGAGCATACAACAGTGATTGCAAGAACTGTGATATCGCGCACTGTGGGAATCGGAGTGCACGGGTTTTGAATGACCCAGCGAGACAAAACGCCGCATCGCAACAAGAGATGTGCGGCAGGCCTGTGCGAACACTTCCCACATGCACCATTGTTGACCCTTTAGAGCAACAAGGCGTTTCATTCAGCATTTAAGCATGCCAAATCCCAAGACACGACATGCACTCGACACGGGAAGCCCAGCGATATTCAGCGGCTTAGCAGGACACGTGAATTCTGTCTTGTCCTCTCTTTTCTTTGTTGCTTTGCGACGAAGCGTACGCGCTAAGCATTTCCGAGCACTGGTTTGTGCGCGTAAAGGAAGGAAAAAAAGGTTTCTGTTTTCAGAAGAACAGCATGTACGGATGATTTACTACGCATTTCTAGGCACGCGTCCGTGACCCAAAGATAGGAGAATCGGGCGTTCTGCACGGATAGCTGTTCTCGAAACCAACCACTCCACATACTTCCTTGCGTCCAAAACGCTCTTTGAGCAAGTTTACAGCAATATCATAACTGCTGTCTCTCAGTGATAGACCGGCTATGCTGTCTTCTGCCTTTCCAACGAGGTAGCTCTTCAAATATTTAAAATTATCAACTTTGGATAGATGCTCATTTTTGTTTATAGAACACTCGTTCTGATCCCGAAAAGAGAAGAAGCTTTGAGCAGCATTTATCTATAAGTAAAGTTGCATTATCATGGAGCCTGACTTACAGAAATTGCGCGATGTGTGTCGCTTTGACATCAGTGTGCACCTGCGCCGTCGATTTTGAAGACAAAATACGCCCTCGCAATCAAGGGAGCGGCTGCGAAAGCTTTAGGCCCTAATTCTCTAACCTTCCTTGATACGATAATTTCTATAGCTGTTAGGCCACCACGAATATCTTGAGAGAGCTTGCTTACTGTGGGTGCCTTTACTGAAGGCTCTCCTGTAGGACAGCATCGAAGTAACCTCCAAGCTTCAAATTCACTGTTGTTATTCATTAACCAAGAGCTTCTCAGAAGCCCCTTTCAAGGATCGGGGGCATTTGATAATGCTTGACTACGCTATGGTCGCGTGCGCTGCGCAATCTCTTCCTGCTGCTCAGGTGGCCAACGAGAAAAAAACAGAGGCACTGAATTTTTCGTGTGGTCGCGCCTACGGCAACCCCTTCAAGTACAAGCAAATCTTTATGGATGTAGCCTCCGAGATAGCGTTTCTTCATTCGCCGCTCAAGCCACTGAATCTCGATATGTTCAACGACAAGGACCTTTATAATGGAGCTTACTGTTTGGAAAAATTGAGAGCAGACTTGGCATCAAACTTTGAGCATTACATTGATGTCGAAGCGTCATGGCTGGACATGAAATGCAAACGGAACTAGAAGTTCAGAAAGGAAAGTTACGAATTCAAGAAGGCCCGCGTATCGTTTGATGACTACCGCATTGTAACGCTCTTCAGGTCGCCCGTACGTGCGTTGGCGTTGACGTAAGTGGCAGAGAAGCGCTGGCGTTTACATCTCAGCAATTTCACGAAGAGGATGTTTGAGAAGTCCCTACCGTTTTTTTTTCTTTTTTTGTTTGCTCAGTAAGGGGATTTTCGTGAAGTATCATCACTCCCGCTCAGTAAAGGCATCCGCGTAATGCTGTCCTCATCCCGCGAGGCATTAAAGCCTTTCCATTCCTAACGAAAAGGTTCCTTTCCTACGTACGAGTGAACAAAGCTTTAGTGAAACACATGCTCCTTCCCCGTATCCTTAGTGGTAAGAAGGCCTTGAAGGCTCCCCGCGTATGCCACAGGAGTGGCTCAAGACGAAGAAGGCTTCGCAGTTGCGCCATTGAATTAAGACTGAGTTTGAATGCAGAACCGAAATCAGCGTTTGTCACAGTTCGGCAAGGTACGGTTCATCCCCTTTGTGCTAACTAACCTTCATGGAACCACACGCAACAGCAGCGACCATATGGAAGACACGAATGTAGTATTTGCAATATACCGGAATTCTTCATCCAGAGGCACCTTCTAGCAGCCCTCGGTGATGTGCGATGCGATAGAGCTAGCGTTCTCGCTTAGAAGGTACACGCTCAATGTGCTTAGAAGGTACACGCTCAATTCACGAAATGAACCTGCCTCGATAGCCCAGAGGAAACAGCGTTTGCCCGTGCGCTCGAAGCCCCGTTTTCTTTCCCGCCGCCCCAGTCACATTTCGACATGAGATATACGCGTACAGAGTTTTGCAGGTTCATGTTAAAGAACCCCAGGTTGCCAAAATGAATCTGGTGTACTCATCTATGCCGCCTGACGTAATCAGATCTCGACTATGGCCCAACAAACTCGGCATATTTGAAGTTAACCGTCCGCTCAGCATGAAAGTGTAATTCCCTTTTCCATCCATAAGTTTTATGTGGAGTCAAGAAATTGGAGTCACCGTTATTGCGATGCTTCGTATAATGCGTAAGCAAGATGCGAGGGAAAATACAAGGAGGAGAAAAGAAGACTAGCGACTAAGTGCGTGTCACACTACCGCGCGTGGTCGGAAGATTGGGGGGAAGGGGCGTACATCTAGAGCGCATGGGTTTAGAGAGTGAGCCTAGAGCATGGTTGACATGTGCTATTGAAAGGACCCGCCGAATTTCGATCCTATAGGGCACAAATGCTGTCAAACCTTACCAATGTAACAATAGTCCAAATAAGCTAAAGATACAAAACATTCAGAAGGATTTCGTTTGCACTCTACGGAAGCAAGGAACGCAAAAAAAGGGGGGGGGGGTGAGTTGGAGGGGCAGCGTGGCACCGCCTTTCTCCTTTCTGCCTAAACCAATGGCACAGCGTTTCAATTGTGCGGGTCTCAATGTTGATGAACAGAAACTTTATATATTTTAGTCCAGCTTTCGGTCTCTTGGGGACGGAAAATATAGAGTCGTATCTGATTCACAAGTTCGGTACACTCCAGCCAATACGTATAAACGTGTCAAAGGAAGCTCTTGGATATACGCGATAGAGTAGGTAGACGGCTATATACGACCAGTTATAATTAAGCATTTTCTCTATGAATTATTAACCCTTTTTAGCATGAAACTGTCATTTTAATTTTCTTGCTACCCTGTGATGTAGTTCTTGGATAAGCAGAAGTGTGCCATTTTCTTCAACTCCAGCGGAATCATGACTAAACGCAATTCTTCCCCTCCCCTTTCCCGAGACAACGCGAGAAAAACCTATGTACAACGAGTGTAGCTCCCATTTATTCCTGTTGTTTTTATTTGGCGTTCCTACCCTAATATAAAACACTTACGCCCATTTGACATGCCAACATTTCTATCTCCATAGCACCTTCCCACCTTTCAATTCCCCTCCTTCTTTTGCGCACGTTTTCTCTTCCCGTGCAGCACTTTTGACGTTGCGGGAAACTGTAAAGCGTACGTAGGCGTGCTGCTAAGGAATGCAGCTGCAGCCTGAACAAAGTCAAGGCCAGTTGTCAAAACTGTCGCTCTGGCGACATTCCACCAGGAATGTTACAGAGCCAAGGAATAATAACTACAATCGACGTAAAATGACCATTACCTGTAAGGAGCAATCCCAGAGAGATACCTTGATGGTGCATAGATGCGCTAATTACCAAGAGGCGTCCGTGTACTGTGGCTGAAGGCCATGGTCAAGGACGCCATATGTCAGAAACGCCCAGCGCACTCTCAGGACCAGATAAACCTGGTTCCTTGTTTCAACTTTGTGCCAATAAATCTCCCCGCTGTTGCATGTTGGAAGGCAGTTTGCCTGGCACAGAGCTTTTGTTAAATGGCGCTATATCTCTGTGACATGCTACAACGTGAGAAGGGCAACGGATCGGTGGCTAGTGCCTTTGTTAAACACAACCTAATGAAACATCCTGACAATGAAGCCAAGATAGATCTAAGAGGCATTATTTGTAGCACTTATATGCAACTAGGCGTCTGTGAAGACCGAACCCACAGCCTTATTGCTACAACCTGGACAAGTGTAATGCAGTGTGTACGCGCGCACGTGTACGACGTTGAGTTACACTGCATGATATACAGCGTGATGTGGGAATGTGTTTTAGAGGCGAAGCTCCTCAAGGCGGCAACCGTTCGTCCCTCGTAGTCGTAGTAGTGCGTAACCAGTCGTAACGCTAGTACCAGATCTTGACCTCTAAAGTGGTGCCGGTGGGAGATTTTTACTGTGCGTTGTTGAACAATAAAAAATTCGCAGCGTGCGCGTTAACTAAAAGCCGAATTCTTCTGTCTCTCATTCCCCATTAGCAGCCATTGGCATGTTCCAGTAGGAAACGTTAGTAGAAGTAGAAGTGTAAGTGTTAGCTAAAAGCCGACTTCTTGTGTCTCTCATTCCCATTAGCAGCCATTGTTTACCTCCAAGGTAGTGCCTGGTGAGATTTCTCCTGTGCGTGATTAAACAATAAAAATTTTGTTCAAAACGCCGTTGATTGATGAAATAAACCAACGAAAGACGCCAGATGTTTTCTAAAAGCAAAACGAAAGAACGCCAGATGGTTCTAAAGCAAAACGAAAAGACACCAGCTGCTTAACGAAAGACGCCAGATGTTTTCTAAAGCAATGGTTTTCTAAACAATGAAAATTCACAGCGTACATGTAAAATTAAAGTGACTTGCAAGTCGTCATAACTCATCGAACCTTTAGTATAAACGCGCCCGATCTCACGTCGGTGATGATGTACTGGGCAGAATTCACGGAAGATTCACGGTTTACCGATGAACCTCCGCAGCTTCGCCCACTCATCATCATTCACTCCGTGGATATGCTGTGATTTTTTCTGTAATCGTCTACATAACAGTTAGTGGCTGTACGCCCAATGTAGCCGTTCTATTAAACCTGCTTTGACATCAGTAAGGGTACTAGTATACCAGTGATAACTTATGTAAATCTGGCGGTGCGCCAGTTTTAACTCGCAGACACAGAAAAGGGGAGCTCATTAATGTAAAGCTGTAGCACCAAGTCCCCTTGTACTGAAAAATAAGAAGAAACGCTTTGGCATCTGTTGCCATGCACGGTCTGCGTTCGTTCGACTGTCGTTACCTCGACTGTGCAAGTCAACAGTGCGACAATACATCGTAGTACGGCACCTGCTGGATGTTGCTGCAATACTTCGCAGCCGAGCATTGCCATTTGCTTAATGTCAGTAATTGAAACTTCAATAATACATACCGCAGAAGTAATGCAGCACACGCAGGATGAAAGAGCGACATAGAAAAGCAGGCATAAAAATAACCGCGCGCTACACCAACAACCCGTGAAGCCTAATGCACACGCAACCATATGCGAATAAACTTCCATAACATCTTAAGTAATTCGGTGTGTGTCAATGTGAATCATAAGGGATAGTGCCATGCTGTGCACCCAGGTTTTTGTGGGTGAACCTAATGACGCGTCAATCAAAGGAGCGCATTCTCAGCAACGTTGGCGGTGCCCTCTACGCCTAGCATGTAGCCAGGTCAGCACCCCTTTTACGGATACTATAAAGTTTCACTACCACCACCACCATTCTCAATAAATGGAACCATCAGCTTTATACCACTGGCACTATAGTAACGGCTAAGTTATCAAGGAACCAACGTAGCGAGAACTTTGAAAAGAGATTGCATAACTAAACTTTCATTGGGGCAATCGCCTTAATCCAAAATGTGTGTTTTTTGCTTCCAGTGTTGTTACGACATCACGCAAGAGCACCACAACGATTCCAAGTACTTCCCAAAGTTTTCACTGGCAAGCCATTCAGCCACATCCCTCAGTCATGAACAGCCGACATGCTCAGCTGCAAATAAATAAAATATAAGCTACAAATACATAAAAAATAAGCTACAAATAAATAAAATATAAATCGCTCACCGAATATGTTTTGTACCATGTACCTTACAGCCGCACAGTGCTAAGTGCCGCGCGGCAACCGCAGCAACGGCGACAGGCAGTCGCCGCTAAGCTCTGCTTTTCATTGATTGTTTCGTCTGGCCTGCGAAGCCACCTGCAGCTGGCGAGCCGCGCCGACCGGATGTAAGCGTTTATATCGAACGCAGAGGCAGCTGTGCCATTTTCAACTCCGACGCTCCACTTGACAGCCGACTCACAACCGCAACATGCGGCGCTCGAATCGCTGTCAGTGCAGGGCGATGTACTCGAAGATAATGGAGACAACATCGCAAAAAATAGCGCAATAGACGGGACGCAAAGAAAACGTGCACATGATAGCGGGAATCCACCTATTCATTACGACGGTATTTCTACGCGTAACAAGATGAACATATTATGCGCTAAGGTGGAGTGCCGTATCAAGAATAGGGTGGCTGTTGTGCACTCTACTGTCAAGCATATTCAAAGTACTGCATCTTGCAATCTCAGAGTCATGTACTCTATTCTGTTATCTTGTAAAGGTACGTGCGCACTGGCATGCCGCGGCGACGTCCCACCGTCCGCGCTTCCGCTCGGCAAGTAGCGTACGCTTTGTACCAGGCTGTCGGAACGAAGTAGTTTTCATTTCGATCGAACTTTCGTTCCAACGAAAAAAAAATCCGTTTTCTGTTCTGGAATGAAAAAAAAATGTTCCCCAATAGCTTCTATTCGTATGCAAGTATTTGAAATGAAAGTAACGATAAGAACATAGTATTTAATTTTCTCATAAGTGAACTATGAATTCTCTGAGCAGGCTCCATGCTTTGCGGTAGGGTAATGGGCACGGTCTCAGAAAAAGCACGTCATGGAGTCTAGTCTCTTATACGCGAGACCGCGACCCGCCATGGTGGTCTAATTGTTACAGTGCTCGACTACTGACCCGAAGGTCGCGGGATCAAATCCCGGCCATTGCGGCCATATTTAGATGGATGCGAAGTGCTTGAGGTCCGTGTACTTATATTTAGGTGCGCCTTAAAGTCCGATGCCTGCCTCTTGAACTGATATCTTCGCAGGAGACACTTTGGATTCACCTCAGACTTGTTATTCGCACCAAGATCCACTTTTTAAAGAATATTTCTAAAGCTAGTGCTACATCTAGCTTCGGCCAGGCCGTAGGAAGCATATGTACAGTGTCAATTTTTATGAAAGGGAACACGCGAACGCGTGGCCTGCGCTCTGCGACGGCTGCTTTCAGCTCCGTCAACCGACAGCTAACGAAAGCTCGCCCGCTTTGGCGTCATCTATTGGCAAACAAAATAACAAGTCATGGCCGGTTGCGAAGCGCTTTTAGATAACACTGCATCTCGGCTCGCGTAACGGGCGATGCAGGCAGCGCGTCGTCTGCCTGTTAACAAATCGAGCGTGCCGCGCCAGCACTGCGCGAGCTGCAGAAATTTCCCTTAACGCGAGCCGAGAGGCAGCGTTATCTAAAGGCGCTTCTCAACCAGCCATGATTCGTTATTTTGTTAGCCAATAGATGACGCCAAAAGAGGGCAAGCTTTCGTTAGCTGTCGGTTGACGGAGCTTACGGCAGCCGCCGGAGCGCGCAGGCCATGCGCTCCCGTGTTCCCTTTCATAAAAATTGACACTGTACACTAATTTCGATCCCTGCCCAGGCGTCACATATTATGCCAAAGACCAAATCATCCTGGACAATGTCGCCACTACAAATTGTGCCATATATCCCGAGAATCAGTGCAAACTAAGACAAATATATGTGCAAAAAGGCAAGTATATGTACCAAGAACACGCAACCGAAACGCACATATTCACAGATGGCTCTACAACTCAACATCGACCATCGTACGGAGTTTTTGTGCCCTGTTCGATAAAATTCCTCTCGTTTCGTCTTGAGCGAGCCACATCTTCTACGTCAGCTCAGTTATACGGCATTAAATAGGCTATTATGTTTATACTAGGACAGCAGCTGTCAAAAACATGGGTGATATTTACAGAGACCACAGCGGCTCTAGACAGTATGTGGAACAGGCATAAGCGTGGTAATCACCAACCTGTAACATCTGATATCGCCTATCTTCATCACAAGGATGATTGCTGGACATAGCTTTACGTTCCATTGGATAAGAATGGTAGCTTCAGCGAGTTGGTATGCGTTCATCTTTGTTGAAACAGCGCTCACTAGACGACGACGAAGTAAAAGAAGGCACAGGACAGGCGCTCACTCGCAACTAAAGTTTATTAGGAAAAACACGCATATATATAGGTGATGTGCAACAACAAAAAAAGTCACAGCTTCGCCGCAAGGGCGAAGCAATGAATGCGATAGCAAGAAACTAATACTATACGAAGTGATGCTCGCCAATGGATACTCTCAGTTTGAACAGCGCTCCTGTTGCAAAGGCGGCCAAAGCAGCGAAGGAAACTAGAGTGCTTCAAGTGTCGAGCTGTGACACTTGATAGTTCGCGCTCATCTTCTGTTTGTTCGTTTAGCGGCGCCCCTTGAGCTCGGGTGACTTTCGTACGCTCCGTAACATGAGCGCGGACATCACGGTGAAAGCGTGAAACATCCCTCTTCCCCTCAGCACGAGAAAACCGCGCGAGCAGACAGCGGAAGGGCAAGCTTCTCCCTGCGCAAATATAAGAAGAAGCGAGCAAGCTCGCCGACGACTTTTAAATCCGCCCGTCGCGCTGCTAGCGCCATCTCGCTGGTAATGAAGAAACGCTTATAAGCGCCTAGCGTCTCTGAGTCCTTCCAGCGGTAAAGGGTGTGTATATAACGCTCGCCGTTAGCTACGTGGGGGATCTGCGTTTCGTGGCGTAGTGGTTAGCGCCACTCGCTGCGGAGGAAGAGGTCCCTGTTTCGATTCCGCGCATCGGAAGCTTTTCTCTGAATTATTTTTCTTTGGGGCTTTTATTTATATATACATATACGGTGCATGACGGCGGCGACGGCGACTGCGACGGCAAAATTCAGCCGAGACTGTCCATATAATTGCTATCGCAATAAAACACCAAAAGCGAAAAAGACCCGAACAAGTCTCAAGCAAGTAAAAGCAAAAAAAAAACAGGTATCATAGTCTGCAGGTGCTGCAAAGGTACGAAAATTCTGCGCCACTCAGCGAAATCGATGGCATGCTAACACACTTATCTCCTTTTCTTCTAATGTGGAAGGCCTCGATCACTTCCCTTGCTACCTGCTCTTTATGATGCGACAAAATCATTGTGTCACTGAAGAAGGGTGCGTAGCCGCATTTGTGGCAATGAGCGGCGAGAGAAAATGGCTTTGTTTCTGTCAATGATCGTTCGTGTTCACGAAGACGAACGTTAACGCATCTTCCGCTTTGGCCAATGTAAGTTTTTCCGCGTGATAATGGTATTTGGTATAACGTTTGTCTTCGTGAACACGAACGATCATTGACAGAAACAAAGCCATTTTCTCTCGCCGCTCATTGCCACGAATGCGGCTTTGATATATGAGCATGAATTAGAGGTTAAGAAGGGCTTTTTATAGGGTTTTTGTAGTGCCTTAAATGCCTATTTTGGGGGTTCGTGCCTAAAAACCTATTGGTGCCTATGAATGCCTATTTTTTCGAAAAGGGCGCCTATATGAGCACTATTTAACCTCAAATTTCGCGTTCAAGTGCAGTTTCAAACCGCTATTCATGTTACCGGGCAATATTGGCATTTTAAATCTCTAAGGTGTTCAACCTAGCCCTCCAGTTCAACCAACTTCGGGAAAAACAACCGCTACCAGCAGTGAACCTGAATGGAAGCCGGTCTCAGCGTCTGCAGGGGAATGGTGAGAGGAAAATAAAGATGGGAATCAGAAAGAAGAAGAGGAGAGTGGCGTCCATTGCCGAGGACGCGGCGGGTGGCTTTGTACAGCCAGTTGTCCAGTCCTGTGTGCCCAAGGAAGTCAAGAACAGCCTTGAAGACCTGAGTGTGGTGGTGGGCAGGGAACAGGAGGTCCCTCTATGCAGCCGCGGGAAGGTGGAGAACGAATGTGAAACCTTGCAGGGCCGTCAGGAGAAAGGAGGGTTTATATCAAAATAAATAAAAAGTGTGATGCGCATCCGGCTAATGTTTTCTTTGTAATTTACTTCTGAAAAATCCGCTCCGAGCTCACATAAGAAATTGTAGTTAGACACCGGGCATTGCTGCGTGGCCAATGAAGAGCGTTTTATCACAAGAATGTTTCAGATTGGTTCATTATGAGCCGAGAAACCGTGATGCGAGAAGGCGATCTTCAAACCCTTGCCACTAGCCCCGTGTATCCTTCGGAAGCCAAGTCGCTTCCCTGCCTACTTCAGTATCGCAGACGTAGGATCACATGACGCAGACGCATCAACACGTCCTGCGCACGCAAGATCACGTGCGCATGACGTGCCAGGGCCAGCTCGTGAACGCGATCGGTTTTTCGTTCCCGCGTTCATTTCTGTGGGATGGACTCTTCAGTGCGCGCACGTTTGCAAAGGCTGGCTCGGATCATGTATCGTTATACCGCGTCGCACAGCAAGAACTGCTGTAAGGGACGATGCACCAAAAAGGCACCAAAAAGGCGCCAAGCGTTCTCGGGACTGGCATCAGCACGACGCGGGAATGGCGAGAACACAAACGCATGCGGAATTGCGGCAGATCGCTGCGATTAGAAGTAAAAAAGAAAGAGAAAAAAATTCGCGAAAAGCTCGAACCAGCGAAACTGGACCATTCTGAAGACTAATCTGGTTGCTTCTAGTTGTTTCTAGGCCTTAGCTAGGTTATGCAGGTTGTTTCTAGGTTGCTTCTAGGTCGTTGCAAGGTTTAGCTAGGTGATGCTGGGTTGTTTCTACGTTGATCCTCAGCATACAGAGGTTCGAGTTAAACCAGACTTACCGACCCGACGCGGATGTCCAAACTCCGGGGACAGAACCTCGCGCGGAAACTAAGCGCCTGCAACTTTCAGATCTAATAGTACGTCGTCGTTGACGTAGGCCTTCCATCGCTTCGGGGTCATTTCCCATTTCTTAGTATTGTACGTACTCCGGGTCTTCGGCTCGCCGCCATCGCTTCTCAGCCATTTGCTGGGCTAAAAGCTGCCATATTTAGTTGACCAGTGGTGGGATTAACCCAATTTCTGCGGCTCGTTTATGGTGGCTTACTGACAGGCACATATCCGTTTTCTGGTAGGCCGCACGGCTAGCCTGCACAGCTTCCCTGTTAAATTCCGTTTTTGTGTTTTATTATTTCTCTCAGCTTTCGTTCATTCATTAAAGCGACAGATTAAACAAATTACACATGTCGTCTCGAATATTTCTAGCTGTGTCATGGGCTATTGTTAGCGACGTCAAAGCATCAATATCTACGTAGGTGAGCGACGTCAGTGCCCAAATAACTACGCAGGGCCTCTCATTGTTGTACGTCAGCCCCTCCATTTGGGGGCGCGCGCCTACGAGAAAGGCAACGGCGTTCAGTTTGAAATTTCACGTCTTTCCGCAGCGCGTAGCGTCGCAAATCTTGGCAGACGTGATAATGAGCGCCGAGTGCATCCATTACACTTGTCAGCTCGAAATGCTCAAACCTGGTGAGGGGCCCTTCAGGGTGTTCACCAATAGGGGAGAAATTGACTCTACGCGATTAGCCCCGGCCAATACGAGGCATCCCTCCTTTCTGGTCTTTTAGCGATCTGGGTATCTGCGCCTTTGCTGCCCTTCCCAACCACGCTGAAAGGAAAGAGACCCAGGTGTGTGTTAATTCGGCGGTGGGCACTTGACTCACCATGCCAGACAATAAAAGGGGAGACCGTGTTCTGCGAACCGTGCGGGAAAAGGGACAATCGCATGGCTATGTTGAACCGTTGGCGCCTTTGTGCCATCATGAACAACACCATTTCTTACTTTCCTGTCATAGATACAGGTCGGGCATATCTTTGTATGAAATTATTTGAATTTATGTAAAAATGTGCTGTGCATATATCTACGATTTTGGAGGCCTAGAACGCTGTTTTGCCTGCCTAATCTTGGCGCCTAAACGCGCTTTTTTAGTACCTAAAAATCCGGCCTCTCGTGACACCTGTGGCAGCATAGAGACTGTGGAGCACGAATTACTTGAATACCCCGCGTGCCGCGACGACAGGCAACTGGGTGAACGACCAATTGACATCCGCCACGATCCGTTAACGTTGCCCAGCATAGTAGGTCCGGTGCCCGGCCCTTCAAAACAGCGACAAATTTTACAGTCACTGTTCCGTTATCTGTCAGAAATTGGCCTAGTCGGAATGCTTTATAGATTGACTATTTCATATAGCAATGCCCTAAATTACCTGACATACTATTTCCTAATATTTGTGTCAGGTTCACCTGAAGATTTCATATTTGTTCATATACTTTCTTTTTATTACTGCTTTCTTCCATCTCATCTGGAACCTTTCAATCCCATTCCCCCATCCCTATACAGAGTACCATGCTAGCGGGTATATAGACGCCGGCGAAAATCTCTCTTTTTTCAGGAAGGAGTCTCTCTTTCACAGAACATCAGATAGTCGGAATTTCCGGAGCCCTCCATTACGGTGCCCCTCGTAATCATATCGTGGTTTTGCGACGTTAAACCCCCACAATTATTATGCACTGTTCATAGAGGGAGGGAAACGGAGTGGAGGTCCTGACGTCACTTTCTGTGAAGCGTCGGCAAAGCCGGCAGTCCGCATACTGACAGGGCAGATTCTCCTCTTTTGTTTAGATCTGAAGCGTGTGGTAGAAGGCGCATCTTTCTGTCTTCCTCTGGCTTGAAAACCACGTGGGCTGAGCGGCGCGCGCGCCGTGGCGATCCGAAAGAAACAAGCTGTGCTACCCAGGCCCGTAGCCATCAAATATTTTCGGGGGGTGGGGAGGGGTCACTTGCTTAAAACATGGACTGTTTGAAAAAAACACTTATTATCATTATTTATTTTTGGTATAAACACCTACTTCACAAAGACAGAGAGAGAGATGAAAAAAAGGAAGGCCGGGAGGCTAATCAGATATTAGCATCTGGTTTGCTACCCAGCATTGGGCTGGGGACGTATGGTTAATAAAGGGGTTGTGGAGGGAGACAAAAAATACAAGAAACGCACATACACACACGCAGGATAAAAAAACAACACACACAGGAAGGGCGTTCCATTTACAGTCGTTCAGAAAGGCCGGTCGATCGCAAGAAGCGCAGTAGCGCTTGCTCGGCCTTCTTCTGCGACGTTGCGTCCGTCTTGTCGATGGCACAGAATTCTTTCCTCCGACAAAGGTCGGCCATCTAACTTGTTCAGCACGTTGCAAAGAGATAGTCGCTGTGCACTGTACAGTGGGGAGTCGCAAGAAATATGTCCAATTGTTTCTGCGTTACCACAGTGGTCACAGGCTGCGGTGTCGGCCATCCCAATGCGGAAAGCAGAGGCGTTGGTAAACGCAACGCCCAACCACAGACACAAAAGGGTCGCGTCTGCTCGACGAAGCCTCGATGGGACTTGAAGGGTTAAGGTAGGGTCACATGAGTGCAAACGATCATGTTTAAAGTGTGGCTCATTACATTGTGACGTGGTGCGTTGGCGAGCATGCAAACGGAGTTTCCGTGCAGCATCGGTCCTAGAAAGCTGTAGTAGCAGTTCATGGCCTTCTGCGTGGGCTGAGAGGGCAAATTTTCGGGGAAGGGGGGGGGGGGGGGCTAGGGCCTTTCTGGCTACGGGCCGGGTACTACCGCTATGCTGTTAGGGAAATAATTGAAGCAAACATGCTGCTACGGCGCTCAAAACATTTTGCAATTGGATTCTGAATTCTACCGTAAGATTGTGCTATGATTACCTGGTGTGCAAATGATAATAGTATTGGATCAGCCAAACTATTTTTCCCATGATCAAGGGCCTCAGGTTTGTGCACGTTCTTCTACAAAGCTTTTTTTTAAATAATTTTATTGTGTTTTTATCTTTTTTGGCTTTCTCGGGCTTTTATCGAGACGGCGAGATAGACGCGGCGATAAGAAAAAACTCACAGGGTCTCTTATGCAGCCGCCTAAGTCGATTCGAAGGCGAAAGCGATCTTCTTTTTCCTCTCAGTAGACGTATTGAACCTCCCGCGGCCGCCTCCGAGAGCTTTCTTGCAACTACCGTGGTTTTGCAAAGCCTTCAGGATCGGAGGCATTGTGAACTTTCTGCACCTCATTTTGATTCATCAATGCTCCTTAGCAGCAATTAAAACTTCACTGTCATTTAATGTTTGCATTGCTCGTAGTAAGCACTGCCTGTATTCCCCGCTAAATAATTCAGCATGTACTTTTTCTGCACAAAACCGTTCGTGCGTTGCCTTCTTTGGTGATATATTTCGTGCTAGATCTTCCTCAGCAATTAACTTATTAACAGTAACCACGTTTTCGACGTGTTTTAAGAAATGGCTTGTGGTTGTTTCGGGTTTTATAAAGTTTTCTTTTTTATTTCATTCGTTAGTTCACACGGATGTAAATCTCATAGAAGTTTTGCCATTGTGTGGATATTGTTAAATTGTACCATTTAAATGGTTGTATTCAAAGCACACGTGATCAAGAGAGTTTTAATGCTTAACGCGCAACTCCAATATCGCTTATCCTAACTCCATACATTTCGGTCTCTGCTTGGGTTTCTAGAGTAAATATCATCCTAGATTTTGGAAATAAAGATCGATTCATGTCAGAATTTAGTTCTAAAATTGGAAGGTACTGCAGCTGCAAAAATTTACACTAAGTATTTAAGCCCTTACCAAAGCACCTACTTGACATTCATACATTCCAATAGTCCTTATTTTGCCGGGAGAATCCAGAATTTTGAGGAATCCTTCTTATCTTACTGGCATAGTCATAAATTAGCCAAGAAACAGCCCCCAATCCAACTGCGGAAGAGCATGAGGAAGGGCAGCGGTTCACGACTTTTTCTGGCCTCGTTTTAACGCGTGCGCAATGCTCACATTCGCCGCAGTGCAGTAATGTGACTTCTGAACTTCAGCATTACTGTCACCCTTATGTCGGCTAATGTTTATATACACACCTGCTCGCGCATACTTGAACGCGCCAGCGTTCATACGGGTATGCCAGCCCAATGTTTATTGATCAGAGGAGTGAGTTACAGTTGGGGGAGGGGGGGGGGGAGGTAGGTGCCGTGACCTCTCCCCCGTAATCTCTTTCACGGGAATCTCCTGATAGAAACGTCTCGCTTGGGCCATCTCTTTCAATAAAAATGTCCTATTGCAACCACTGATAGCTCATACTTGAAAGTACGACATAAAAAGGCGTCAAATAGAGCACCGATTATGCGCGATACTGGTGTTAAAGAGCATTGACCCCATGGTCGAAAAAGTCAATTATACGCTAGTGGACTCATGCGTCGACTCAAGCAGACTCACTCAGACTCAGATCGATCCGTGAGTCTGAGTCCGAGTGAGTAATATTTTGGTGAGTTAGAGAGAAAATTTTTAGTGAGTGCGAGTGCGCGTGCGTCCCGTTGAGCGAAATTTTGGTGAGTCTGTGTCCGAGTCTGCCCTAGGGGTAAAATATATTTCATGAGTGAGTCTGAGTGAGATCCACACTTTTTGGCGACCTATGGCACTGATGTCATACGGAAAAGCATACTAACGTTGGTAAGGGGCTGCTAGCTGTTACGGGAAACAGCGCATTTTCCTCTACATACACGCGTGTACGCAACGTATAACTACGAGTACTAATCTCTGACGTCTAAAAATTTACTCGCAATCGTTCAAAGCTATCTATGATGTTGCTGCGGCCCGGGCAACGAATGAATATTAACGTGCGACAGTTTTCTTGTTTCCCTTCACCCCCCCCCCCTCCTGCCCTTTGCTTCCGCTTTACGAATCTCCCGAATTTGCGGTAGCCAAGTTTGTAGGTGTTACCAACTCCTTTCTGCTCCGCAAAATGAGCTGATTAAAATGTCACTGTAACAATTTCGATTAGTCTGAGGCGTCTTCTGCTTTGTCTTCTTTCCTTTAAAATCGGTAGCTGTTACGCGTAATGTGCAGTAGTGACATCGTCAGCATACGGTTGAATCGTGTGGCGGCAACATGTAGAAGTTCGTAAGATAGTTTAATGAATCCTACCATTGTTTTTTGTAATTTCTTGACCAAGAATGGGCTTAACATGTTTGGAAGATCTGATGCTTGGCAATCTCTTTGCAAAGAAGCGATCTGAACTTTCACACAGAGGAATAAAACGGTACCCTCGCGGCCTACTCACTTTTCTTCGAACACATATTTCGTCGAGTGATAATTTTAATTGCGAATATGGAAATACCGTCAGCTATACATTATCGGTAGTCCATGAATGCTGAAAACCACGCGAAAATCGCTGGAAATTTTAAACCATAGCGTGATCCTTAGGGCAGCTTGCACGCACAACGCTACATTAAATTATAATGAATGGAAGTTACATAGTGGCAGCGTAAGTTGGCCCGCTCGAACAATATAAATGACAAAACCCCGCTTGCAGAGGTTACTGCAGTCGCGTAGGCTTGCCTCGATGCGCTGCTGCGGTGGCGTTGTACGCTGGCACTCTACGTAGCGGGGCTACGAGCCCGGTGTTACCGATGAGCGTGCTCGCGACTGCACAGTCAGTACCAGGAGCCTCTGGAAGATAAAAGAGTCCCTCGCGCTCTCTAACAAATGCGTGAGTGGAAAGCTTTTTCTCCTCACAGTGCAGAAGCGAAGCTTTTCGAGCTACTGGTTACTTATTCTAGCATTTCTGCCAGTTAGCTTTAGCCAGGCGCTTTGGAAGCGCCAGCGACGCGACACCGCGTTATCATTCAATCGCGATAAACGCGCGCAGAGCTCATGACACGCTTATCCGTTTATACTCACTACACGTTGCCCGCTTATAACGACAGTTCTTAAAAATGTTATAAGTTGCTCTGGGCCATAAAAGGTGTCTCAAAACCTTCAAAAGCTCCTCTCAGACAGTCTGAGCAATAATTTGCTTTGTGGCACAGCTACGGCGGTCGACTTGGCTTAAGCCTGACTAAGCTTTCACCGCGGAAAACAACAAAGGATAGCGCCGCGTGGACATATACAAAAACAAGTGCTCTCACCTTACTGCCGTCAAGTGCATGGAGCAGGCGATATCGCAGCGCCGTCTTCAAGAGTGTCACTCAGACACAAGAAGCCGCTTAAAACCACACTTTCTACGTGCGCACGACAAAAGCCGACGCCTCCGGCACTCATAGACGCTAACGGTTCTCCTTCATAGCTCGCCCCGCCTCCCTTGGTGGCGGCGCAGGCGAATGAATTCGAGGAACCTTTATTCATAACTCTTCAGCTTCTCTTACAAGAAAATGTATCTGCCTTTAACAGAACAGAATAAAAAGTTGACAGACTACATTTATTTTACGCGGCTCTTTTTTCCATATTTTTTTCTTTTTTTAGCTGCTTGGTACCTCCGCCGTGGAAAATATTTCACGCAAGAGCTTGCGAGGCGTGAGATTGTCGAGACGTTGTGAAGCGTGCGAGGCGCGAGAGTTTGGGTGAGAGTCTCCCTACGCTTATCGCTCAGTGGCCTCTCGTAATCTTTCCTTTTGTCCATGAGACAAGCTGCCAGACGACGCTTCCAGGCGCGCGCTTCGGAAGTCGACTTAGTGACTGTAATTTTCATGCAGTGTTAAAAGAAGCCTGCTTGATGTACTCGCGTGGAGTTTCTTCCATTTGGTAATTCGTTGCATTAAATTACAGGATCGTGCGAAACTCCAGCACGTATTTCATACTTACGTGACAAACATATCCCTGTAAAATGTGTGGGTACAGGGTTTGCTGCCTCTCGACCGCAGCCAAAACAAGGACGACTCAGGCTTCAAATCACAACACACATCTGTTTATTTAAAGCTGCGGCTCATACGGAAAGATTGCCCCAGGGACGCGGGACAGGAAGCGGAGACCATGATCTGGGGCAGCAGCGATCGGCCAGTGCTGGTGGCAGCATCTGTCTTTCGTGGCATCCAATCAACCTCTCCCCAGAAGCGTGCAGGCTGCTCCTTTCAAACCGCGCAGGTGGGCCACGCGCATCGCCAGTGCGCAGCATGGGGCGCTATCTTGAGATAGCCGGCGCGTGGTTCCCACGCAAACGTTAACGACAAATGTGATTCACGTTTTCACGTTTTCCCACCCGTTACAAAGAGCTTAGCCCATTGTAATGGGTGGGAAGTCATGTTCATCAGCCACACCATCAACAAAATGCGCAATAATGCTTTACAGATGTGTAGCGGGTACCTCGCTTCTCCGCAGAATGACGAATATTGGCGCAGTGGATGCTTCCCTACTTCGCAAAAATTATGATAATTTATGGCGGAGTGGGTACCTTGGCAGTGTACTTGTAGTAGTTGCCCAAGAGCGTTACCAACGGGCTCTAGGAAGGCTGTTCTTCCCGCTTTCGCTGTTACTGTGCTGCGTATTCCGTGCAGGCCTGGCGTCTTCTGTTCATGTAGAAGACACCCTTACAAACAAAACTTGGACACATTGACCGTACCTTCTCTTGATGATTACGACATATTGTCACGTGCTGGTGACGTTGAAGAAAGCAAAACGCAGCCAGGTAAAGGTGAAACGCTTTGTTGGGCGAACTTGTCCAGTAGAAGAAGTAACAATCAAAGTGCATAAACAGCGGAATAGACAGGCGTCATGGTAAAAGCAGCGCAAAAGGACGACGACACGGGAAAAATAACGACACGGGACAGGCGCTGAACTAACAGCTGTCGTCTTTTGCGCTGCTTTTACCATTAGGATCAACCAACTAGCCCAGTTTTGCAGGCTCTTGCAGGGCAGACGTCAGTCGTCGGTAATCCTATCAGCGGTAAGACAGGTCGGCATTTGTACTTGTGGCATCGAAGATTCCAGTGTTATTGCGTTAGTTCTAGAATAAACCATATCGTTCACGTGGTGCGGGCATCCTTATCGGAAGGATATAAAACCATCGCGAACGTTCCAAGACACTCCGGTGCTATACCTGCGCGAGGCAGTGGTTACGCGTGTAACGGGCCGATTACATAAAAATTGAAAAAGAAGCGCGTGTGGCAGTTAGGCTTTGAATAGCCAGCAAGCCATGTTGCGGTAGTATCAAATAATGAGGTAGCAGACAAATTAGTGAAGGAAGCACATATAGGCGTGCTCAGGGTGTTCATTGGGGGGAGAGGGGGAGCGAGGTCTCATCACAGAGCCCCTCCCACCTCCTGTTTTCGCGTTTGAACGCCAAGCTTTGCAACGGCACCCCTTGCTTCCCGACTTTCCGAGGCTAAATGTGGGAAGAGCTCTTAGAATGCAAGATCAGAGGTCCTCGGTAGCCATTATCGTCAAAAACCTGCATGTTCATAACCCTGAAAATTAAACACTGACGGAAAATGTCCGACTGAGTCTTGGCGCGCCCCCTAGATGATTAGAGTAGGCGGCTGCCCCCCTCTCCCCCCCGCTACGCGCACCTATGGCAGCACATACAAAAAAATTACGCCATCTCCCGCTAAAGGGGACCATAAGGCGATGCGAAGCCGGAGCACTTGCACGAGCGCGTTCCTTTGGCGTTCTTTGGGCATGCTACCGACCTCGCGTCGTGGAATGCGAAAAGGAACACTACGCTCGTCGTGTCTTCCCTCTAGCCTGGCCGTTAATTCTCACAGGGCGAGCGGGGAACGCGGTCGACAGGCGCGCGAGAGGGGGGAGCGTAGGAGAGAAGAGAGAGGGGGAGGGGACGCGCATGCGCTGGCGCTCATCGCGGCGCTGCGCAGGAGAGAATTTCGACATGTCGAGCCCTCATTTCAGAGGAGTCAACAGAAGCAAGCGCTGTAGTGAACGCGCTCAGCGCTCTACCACTTGAAGGAGAGGAGACTAGAGGAGGAGAGTAGCGCATGCGCCGCGAGAACAGAAATGAGAACGCAGGAGAAGCGCAAGCAGGTGCTGGTAGAGAAGTGGAGAGTAACGCGCAGCTGTTGGATGGAAGGAAGGAGGATAGTTGCGCATGCGTAGTGTGAGTGCGGACTACCAGGCCAACACCGTGGGACATACCCCCCGAGCAAGAGATACTTCGCATGGAAAAGGTCCCTGACCCCCATTTTGCATTGTTCCCTTATTCAAAGTCTTAGAACTTCTATTTACCCTGCGCCACAAGTTATCCAAAGGCGCAAGGTTCGATGCACATACAAAGTCCTTGCTCCTGTACAAGGTTGATCCGTTCCTGCGGCTTGCACACATACGTCGGGAAACTCACTCCTGTGTCGACTCACTCAGACTCTGATCGGCGCACCAGTCTTAGTCTGAGTGAGTCTGGATGAGGAATAATTCGGCGAGTTTGAGTGCGAGTGAGTCAGGTTGAGGAAAATATAGGTGAGTTTGAGCCTTAGCCCTCAGCGAAAAATATATTTCTTTAGTGAGTCTGAGTGAGCTCCACCTTTTATTGCCGACCTATGGTCCAATCTACTCATCTTCAGCATTACTATCAGCCTTATATTGGCTTACGTTTGTACTCAAATATATTCGCACATATCTCAACACACTCACGTTCCCGCGCCACCCCAATATTTATTAAAAAGGTCAGAGACGTGAATTGGGAGGGGTGCCATGACCTCCCCCCGCCAACTCTTTCACTGAAAGTTTTTGATAAAAATACCTCGTTTGATCCGGGTACTTCATAAAAATGTCCTTACTGGATTACTGAATTAATGATAGCTCGTATTTGAAGGTATAAGATGAAAAGGCGTATTGTAGAGCACCGATCATGTGAGATATCGGCATTAAATAGCATTGACACCATGATCTAAAAAAAGACAGTTTTACGCTTACGGACTCATGAGTCGACTCACTCAGGCTCAAGTCAAGCTTTGAGTCTGAGTCTGAGTGAGTCCGGCTGAGTAAAACGTTCGTGAGTTTGAGTCCAGTGAATCCGGCTGAGAAAGAGTTTAGTGAGTCTGAGTTCGAGTGAGTCCGGTTGATGAAAATTTTGGTGAGTCTGAGTCCGAGTGAGCCCTCAGAGCAGAATGTATTTGCTGAGTGAGTCTGACTGAGCTCCAACTTTTTGCCGACCTATGCTTTCACCTAACCAGAAATTTGACCACCCGTTTTATACGCTTCGACATCGTCTACGCTTAGACGATACGTACAGGCTTCATTTATTGTTTCGCATCAAGGACTTCGGGGTCTGAGAGTGGCATTCACCTTGATTGTAGTGGTAAACTTATGATTGACCCATCTTATTTTTCTTCTCAGTCGATGCATTGATCCTTGTCCCCCACCCCCTGGCTTTCTGCACGTGACGTAGTTTTGCATTGTCTCCAGCAAAGGAAGCACTGGTTTTGCACTCTCTCCGGGATTGGCACACCTTTTACCATGAGATCATTTCGCGTGTTGACGTCATCACGTTACGCCGTCCTATGTGGCGTCATGATGACGTTCCAAATATTGACTATCTGTGAAGATTTGACCACATCGTGAAGCCGTGAACTCTGATAACATGAGTTCTTGCATCGTTCGTGCTGACACCGCCATTGCCGACGGTCAATTTTCTCGTTTTATGGGGCATCGAAGGCTTTAGCCTTCAGTGTCTCAACAACACAGCTTTAAATATGCCCATACCCCGTCATGCTCAAGTGCATCGGCAGCATTTCTTCCAGCGACAATGTGCCACGTTCTTTCAGGCCTCCCATGCTAGTTTTTTTTTTTCAGCGAAGATCGTATTGCCTTACAAATAGGCATCGTAAGTGTGAACGACAAAAAACCCGGCGCTCTCGAGTGTACAGAAATGCGGATGTACACAAATGAGGCCTTCGAAGGTGCGCTGCTGGCGTGCGTACGTGAATGCGGCGCTCTCGAATAATTGATTCTCTTTCGATCATGGGCTTGCCAGCGATCAACCGTTTCTGATGTCATGTCAGTTTCACCTTTTATCGAGGCAACTTTTCATTACACGTTGCCACATTTCACTGTTGCCTCGATATGACAGTATGACCGTCGTTGTTGCCTCTAGCAATTGAAGTGCCCGTTGCAGTGCTAAACATGTGGATGACAGCCCGTTCCACGGCATGCAATAAGAAAAGTCAGAAGGGAGCAATGAGAAAGAAAAAAGGAAAGAAAGAAAGAAAGAAAGAACGAAAGAAAGAAAGGAAGGAAGAAAGAAAGAAAGAAAGAAAGAAAGGAAGAAAGAAAGAAAGAGGGAAAGAAAGAAAGAGGGAAAGAAAGAAAGAAAGAAAGAAAGAAAGAGGGAAAGAAAGAAAGATGGAAAGAAGGGAACGAGGAAGGAAAGAAAGAAAGAAAGAAAGGAAGAAAGAGGGAAAGAAAGAAAGAAAGAAAGAAAGAAGAAAACGAAGAAAGAAAGAAAGACGAGGGAAAGAAAGAAAGAAAGAAAGGAAGAAAGAGGGAAAGAAAGAAAGAAAGAAAGAAAGGAGAAAGAAAGAAAGAAAGAAAGAAAGAAAGAAAGAGAAAGAAAGAAAGAAAGAAAGAAAGAAAAAGGAAGAAAGAAAGAGGGAAAGAAAGAAAGAAAGAAAGGAAGAAAGAAAGAGGGAAAGAAAGAAAGGAAGAAAGAGAGAAAGAAAGAAAGGAAGAAAGAAAGAAAGAAAGAAAGAAAGAAGAAAGAAAGAAAGAGGGAAAGAAAGAAAGATGGAAAGAAGGGAACGAGGAAGGAAAGAAAGAAAGAAAGGAAGAAAGAAAGAGGGAAAGAAAGAAAGAAAGGAAGAAAGAAAGAAAGAAAGAAAGAGGGAAAGAAAGGAAGAAAGAAAGGAAGAAAGAAAGAAGGGAAAGAAAGAAAGAAAGGAAGAAAGAAAGAGGGAAAGAAAGAAAGGAAGAAAGAGAGAAAGAAAGAAAGGAAGAAAGAAGGAAAGAAAGAAAGATGGAAAGAAGGGAACGAGGAAGGAAAGAAAGAAAGAAAAGAAAGAAAGGAAGAAAGAAAGAGGGAAAGAAAGAAAGAAAGGAAGAAAGGAAGAAAGAAAGAAAGAAAAGAGGGAAAGAAAGAAAGAAAGAGGGAAAGAAAGAAAGAAAGAAAGGAAGAAAGAAAGAGGGAAAGAAAGAAAGGAAGAAAGAGAGAAAGAAAGAAAGGAAGAAAGAAAGAAAGAAAGAAAGGAAGAAAGAAAGAAAGAGGGAAAGAAAGAAAGATGGAAAGAAGGGAACGAGGAAGGAAAGAAAGAAAGAAAGAAAGAAAGAAAGGAAGAAAGAAAGAGGGAAAGAAAGAAAGAAAGGAAGAAAGAAAGAAAGAAAGAAAGAGGGAAAGAAAGAAAGAAAGAAAGGAAGAAAGAAAGAGGGAAAGAAGAAAGAAAGGAAGAAAGAAAGAGGGGAAAGAAAGAAAGGAAGAAAGAGAGAAAGAAAGAAAGGAAGAAAGAAAGAAAGAAAGAAAGATGGAAAGAAGGGAACGAGGAAGGAAAGAAAGAAAGAAAGAAAGAAAGAAAGGAAGAAAGAAAGAGGGAAAGAAAGAAAGAAAGGAAGAAAGGAAGAAAGAAAGAAAGAAAGAGGGAAAGAAAGGAGAAAGAAAGGAAGAAAGAAAGAGGGAAAGAATAAGAAAGAAAGGAAGAAGGAAGAAAGAAAGAAAGAAAAGAAAGAAAGATGGAAAGAAGGGAACGAGGAAGGAAAGAAAGAAAGAAAGAAAGGAAGGAAGAAAGAAAGAGGGAAAGAAAGAAAGAAAGAAAGGAAGAAAGAAAGAAAGAAAGAGGGAAAGAAAGGAAGAAAGAAAGAGGGAAAGAAAGAAAGATGGAAAGAAGGGAACGAGGAAGGAAAGAAAGAAAGAAAGAAAGAAAGAAAGGAAGAAAGAAAGAGGGAAAGAGGAAGAAAGAAAGAAAGAAAGAAGAAAGAAGGAAGAAAGAAAGAGGGAAGAAAGAAAGAAAGAAAGGGGGAAAGAAAGAAAGAAAGAAAGAGGAAAGAAAGAAAGAAAGAAAGGAGAAAGAAAGAGGGAAAGAAAGAAGAAAGAAAGAAGGAAGAAAGAAAAGAAAGAGAAGAAATAAAGAGGGAAAGAAAGAAGAAAGAAAGGAAAAAGAGAAGGGAAAGAAAGAAAGAAAGGAAGAAAGAAAGAGGGAAAGAAAGAAAGGAAGAAAAGAGAAAGAAAGAAAGGAAGAAAGAAAGAAAGAAAGGAAGAAAGAAAGAGGGAAAGGAAAGAAAGAAAGATGGAAAAGAAGGAAGAGGAAGAAAGAAGGGAAAGAAAGAAAGAAAGAAAGAGGGAAGAAAGAAAGAAAGGAAGAAAGAAATAAAGAGGGAAAGAAAGAAAGAAAGAAAGGGAAAGAAAGAAGAAAGAAAGAAAGAAAGAGGGAAAGAAAGAAAGAAAGAAAGAAAGGGAAAAAAGAAGGAAAGAAAGAAGAAAGAAGAAAGAAAGAGATGGAAAGAAAGAAAGAAAAGAAAGAAAAGAAAGAAAGAAAGGAAAGAAAGAAAGAAAGAAAGAAAGAAAGAATGAAAGAAAGGGAAAGAAAGAAGAAAGGAAAGAGGGAAGAAAGAAAGAAGAAAGAAAAGAAAGAAAGAAAGAAAGAAAGAAAGAAAGAAAGGAAGAAAGAAAGAGGGAAAGAAAGAAAGAAAGAAGAAAGAAAGAGGGAAAGAAAGAAAGAAAGAAAGAAGAAAGAAAGAGGGAAAGAAAGAAAGAAAGAAGAGAGAAAGAAAGAAAGGAAGAAAGAAAGAAAGAAAGAAGGAAGAAAGAAAGGGAAGAAAGAAAGATGGAAAGAAGGAAAGAAAGAAAGGAAGAAAGAAAGAGGGAAAGAAAGACGAAGAAAGAAGAGAAAGAAAGAAAGGAAGAAAGAAAGAAAGAAAGAAAGGAAGAAAGAAAGAGGGAAAGAAAGAAAGATGGAAAGAAGAACGAGGAAGGAAGAAAGAAAGAAGAAAGAAAGAAAGAAGAATAAAGAAAGAGGAAAGAAAGAAAGAAAGAAAGAAGAAAGAAAGAAAGAGAAGAGAGAAAGAAAGAAAGAAAGAGAGGAAGAAAGAAAGAAAGAAAGAAAGAAAGAGGGAAAGAAAGAAAGATGGAAAGAAGGGAACGAGGAAGGAAAGAAAGAAAGAAAGAGAAAGGAGGGAAAGAAAGAAAAGAAAGAAGGGAATGAGAGGAAAGAAAGAAAGAAAGAATAAAGAAGAGGGAAAGAAAGAAAGATGGAAAGAAGGGAACGAAAGAAAGAAAGAGAGAAGAAGAAAAAAGAAAGAAAGAAAGATGGAAAGAAAGAGGAAGGAAAAAGAAAGAAAGAAAGAAAGAGGGAAAGAAAGAAAGATGGAAAGAAGGGAACGAGGAAGGAAAGAAAGAGAGAAAGAAAAAGAGGGAAAGAAAGAAAGATGGAAAGAAGGGAACGAAAGAAAGAAAGAGAGGAAGAGGAAGGAAAAAGAAAGAAAGAAAGAAAGAGGGAAAGAAAGAAAGAGAGGAGAAAGAAGAAAGAACGAAAGAAGAACGAAAGGAAAGAAGGGAACGAAAGAGGGAAAGAAAGAAAGATGGAAGAGGAAGGAAAGAAAGAAAGAAAGAAAGAAAGAAAGAGGGAAAGAAAGAAAGATGGAAAGAAGGGAATGAGGAAGGAAAGAAAGAAAGAAAGAAAGAACGAAAGAAAGAAAGAGAGAAAGAAAGAAAGAAAGAAAGAAAGAAAGAAAGAAAGAAAGAAAGAACGAAAGAAAGAAAGAGAGGAAGAAAGAAGAAAGAACGAAAGAAGAACGAAAGAAAGAAAGAGAGGAAGAAAGAAAGAAAGAAAGAAAGAAAGAAAGAAAGAGGGAAAGAAAGAAAGATGGAAAGAAAGAAAGAAAGAAAGAAAGAGGAAAGAAAGAAGAAAGAAAGAAAGAAAGAAAGAAAGAAAGAAAGAGGGAAAGAAAGGAAAGAAAGAAAGAAAGAAAGAGAGGGAAAGAAAGAAAGATGGAAGAAAGAACGAAAGAAAGAAAGAGAGGAAGAAAGAAAGAAAGAAAGAAAGAGAGGAAGAAAGAAAGAAGAGAGGAAGGAAAGAAGGGAACGAAAGAAAGAAAGAAGAAAGAAAGAAAGAAAGAAAGAAAGAAAGAAAGAAAGAGGGGAAGAAAGAAGAAAGAAGGGAAGAAGAAAAAAGAAAGAAGGAAGAAAGAAAGAAAGAAACGAAAGAAGAAAGAGAAAGAAAGAAAGAAAGAAAGAAAGAAAGAGAGGAAGAAAGAAAGAAAGAAAGAAAGAGAAGAGGGAAAGAAAGAAAGATGGAAAGAAGGGAACGAGGAAGAAAGAAAAAGAAAGAAAGAAAGAGGGAAAGAAAGAAAGAGAGGGAAAGAAGAACGAGGAAGGAGAGAAAGAAAGAAAGAAAGAAAGAAAGAAAAAAATGGAAAGAAGGGAACGAGGAAGGAAAGAAAGAAAGGAAGAAAGAAAGAAAAGAAAGAAAGAAAAAGAAGAAAGAAAGAAAGAACGAAAGAAAGAACGAAAGAAAGAAAAGAGAAAAGAAAGAAAGAAAGAAAGAGGGAAAGAAGAAAGATGGAAAGAAGGGAACGAGGAAGGAAAGAAGAAAGAAAGAAAGAAAGAAAGATAGAAAAGAAAGAAAGAAAGAGGGAAAGAAAGAAAGAAAGAAAGAAAGAAAGGAAGAAAGAAAGAAGGAAAGAAGAAAGAACGAAAGAAGAAAGAAAGAAAGAAAGAAAGAAAGAAAGAAAGGAGGAAGAAAGAAAGAAAGAAAAGAAAGAGAAAGAAAGAAAGATGGAAAGAAGGGAACGAGAAAAACGAAGAAAGAAAGAAAGAAAGAAAGAAAGAGGGAAAGAAAGAAAGATGGAAAGAAGGGAACGAGGAAGAAAGAAAGAAAGAAAGAAAGAAAGAAAGAAAGAAAGAAAGAGGAAAGAAAGAAAGATGGAAAAAGGGAACGAGGAAGGAAAAAAAAGAAAGAAAGAAAGAAAAGAAAGAAAGAAGAGGGAAAGAAAGAAGATGGAAAGAAGGGAACGAGGAAGGAAAGAAGAAGAAAGAAAAAGAAAGAAAGAAAGAAAGAAAGAGAAAGAAGAAAGAAAGAAGAAAGAAAGAACGAAAGAAAGAAAGAAAGGAAGAAGAAAGAAAGAAAGAAAGAACGAGGAAGGAAAAAAGAAAGAAAGAAAGAAAGAAAGAAAGAAAAGAAAGAAATAAAGAAAGAAGAAAGAAAGAGAAAGGAACGAAAGAAAGAAAGAGAAAGAAAGAAAGAGAAAGAAAGAAAGAACGAAAGAAAGAAAGAGGGAAGAAAGAAAAGAAAGAAGGGAACGAAAGAAAGAAAGAAGGAAAGAAAGAAAGAAAGAGGGAAAGAAAGAAAGATGGAAAGAAAGAAAGAAAGAAAGAAAGAAAGAGGGAAAGAAGAAAGAAAGAAAGAAAGAAAGAAAGAGGGAAAGAAAGAAAGATGGAAAGAAGGGAACGAGGAAGGAAAGAAAGAAAGAAAGAAAGAAAGAAAGAAAGAAAAAGAAAGAAAGAAAAGAAAGGGAAAGAAAGAAAGATGGAAAGAAGGGAACGAGGAAGGAAAGAAAGAAAGAAAGAGGAAGAAAGAAAGGAAGAAAGAAAGAAAGAAAGAAAGAAAGAAGAAGAAAGAAAGAGGGAAAGAAAGAAAGAAAGAAAAACGAAAGAAAAGAAGAAGGAAGAAAGAAAGAAAGAACGAAAGAAAGAAAGAAAGGAAAGAAGAAAGGAAGAACGAAAGAAAGAAAGAAAGGAAGAAAGAAAGAAATAAAGAAAGAAAGAAAGGAAGAAAGATGGAAAGAAGGGAACGAGGAAAGAAAGAAAGAAAGAAAGAAAGAAAGAAAGAAAAAAGAAAGATGGAAAGAAGGGAACGAGGAAAGAAAGAAAGAAAGAAAGAAAGAGAAAGGAAAGAAAAAGAAAGAAGAAAGAAAGAAGAAGAAAGATGGAAAGAAAGAAAGAAAGAAAAAGAAAGAAAGAAAGAAAGAAAGAAAGAAGAGAAAGAAGGGAAAGAAAGAAAGAAAGAAAGAAGAAAGGAAGATGGAAAGAGGAAAGAAAGAAAGAAAGAAAGAAAGAAAGGAAGAAAGATGGAAAGAAGGGAACGAGGAAGGAAAGAAAGAAAGAAAGAAAGAAAGGAAGAAAGATGGAAAGAAGGGAACGAGGAAAGAAAGAAAGAAAGAAAGAAAGGAAGGAAGAAAGAAAGGAAGAAAGAAAGAAAGAAAGAAAGGAAAGAAAGAAAGAAAGAAAGAAAGAAAGAAAGAAAGAAAGAAAGAGGGAAAGAAAGAAAGATGGAAAGAAGGGAACGAGGAAGGAAAGAAAGAAAGAAAGAAAGAAAGAAATAAAGAAAGGAAGAAAGATGGAAAGAAGGGAACGAGGAAGGAAAGAAAGAAAGAAAGAAAGAAAGAAAGAAAGAAAGAAAGATGAAAGAAGGGAACGAGAAAGAAAGAAAGAAGAAGAAAGAGGGAAAGAAAGATGGAAGAAGGGAACGAGGAAGGAAAGAAAGAAGAAAGAAAGGAAGAAAGAAAGAAAGAAAGAAGAAGAGGGAAAGAAAGAAAGATGGAAAGAAGGGAACGAGGAAGGAAAGAAAGAAAGAAAGAAAGAAAGAAAGAGGGAAAGAAAGAAAGAAAGAACGAAAGAAAGAAAGAAAGGAAGAAAGAAAGAAAGAAGAAAGAAAGAAAGAAGAGGAAGAAAGAAAGAAAGAAAGAAAGAAAGAAAGAAAGAAAGAAGAAAGAAATAAAGAAAGAAGGAAGACAAGATGGAAAGAAGGGAACGAGGAAGAAATAAAGAAAGAAAGAAAGAAAGGAAGGAAGAAAGAAAGAAAGAAAGAAAGAAAGGAAGAAAGATGGAAAGAAGGGAACGAGGAAAGAAAGAAAGAAAGAAAGAGAGAAAGAAAGAAAGAAAGAAAGAAAGAAAGAAAGAAAGAAAGAAAGAAAGAAAGAAAGAAAGAAAGAAAGAAATTCGGGCACGCCCACGCCAAGCGCCGCTTGCTCTCATTTTCCCGTTAGGGCAAGGGCTCCTGTTTCGTGTTTCTCTTCTAGGGCAGCCATTGCTGGCTCTTGCATTAAAACCAAATGTCGACCGATATGATTTCGCGCGACTTTTCAGGGTTGCTTTATGCATTATCAAGGGGATATCATAGTTTCTGATGTGCCAGTAAATCCTGCTGACTTTTTCTTCGCAGGTAAACATTCGAGAATTGACTCGGCGACGTTCTAAAATGGGGGTCCGCGAGGTCATTTTTTGGATCCGCAAACCCCATGCCTGCAAAAAAGAGCGTTTTTTGAAGGCACACTAGGTCCCGTGACAGCGGCCCCTCTCAATTTTGGTATGCTGCACCGCAGAGCAAGCTTACAATGCGGCGGAGCTGACTTATGTTTTTCCTTCATGAGATCGCTGTAAAGTTTCTGTTGCATTTTTGTACGACATATGCATGCGAGCATGCATTTTGCAGGCTAGCATATTTCAAAAGCAAACGTAGCTACAAACAGGTTGAATGGGATTGTAGACCGCACAACTCATTGACAAACTGTTGAGATCGAATTGATGTTGCATTTTTGTTTGACCCATTCGTGTTCAGGTAGAAATAAAAGGCACCTATTTCACACGCTGCATGTTGTGTTAGTGTATACTCCCCCCCCCCCTCCGCTTTCTTTCACTGCAAGATGCCATCAGTCCCTCCGGTATACAAGGGATCCATATATATCCATGGCGGAGAACCACTGCTTTAGTGCATTCCCTTCCAAATCCTTTGTAAGGCAGCATGCTCGAACACTTCCTTCCTGCTTTTGCTCAATTCGTGATATTCGTTCCCCTAATACATTATACGCGACTTTTTCATTCTTTGCCCTTTTTTCTACGAGTCGATCGATATGTGCGCGCATGAGCACAAAGAACAGGCTCACGCGTGCACAACTAATCACGAGACCCGTTTCGCTTCGCTAAATGCACGAGTAAGATGGTGTATCAGATCGCCATGAGCTGTGGGAAAGTTTATATAGGTCAAACTGGACAATGTTTCAATGATCGTGCTTGTCAACACAGCACTAACGTAAAGAATAAATATGGCAGTCTTTTAGGTGACCATTGTATGAAGTGAACATGTGTTCCCATGTTTCAAACAACGGAATTTACAGGAAAGGGAAAATCTACGAAGGTAAGAGAAATTTTAGAGGCCTTTTGGATCTGTAACGAAGGTGACCGTTGTGTCAGTTTGCCCTCTCTTGTACTAGCGGAGAGTGAAATAAACTTCTCGAAAGAAAGATTGCGATTGTTATTAGCGAGTGATGTGTGCGTGTTTATTCTGAGAATGTATAAATGGCTGGTTTTCTTGTAATAAACATTCAGTTGGCAGTTACCGCTTGTCCCGTGGTCTTCGTTGCTTTGTCGCCCTTGTTCTATTCACGCTGTTGCTTTCTTTGCTCAACGTATCTATAGTCGTGCGCAATGTAAGATGAAACGCCGACTCCATGATTAATCAGTGATTGCTTGTACCAATTTGAATGTGACGTATGGAATTACAAGAGATACCTCTCCACTTGAACATTTAGTGTGGCGAACACTTGCGCTCGCCACATATATATGTTTAGCCGCTATTACATTTAAATTTTAAAGGCACTGTTCTATCTCATGTACCTCACGACTGTACATAATTCTCCCGTGTGCATTTTCATCAAACTTTAGCTTCATTCGTATTAGGCAATCTCACGTTGCAATGGTGCATTATTGTGATTACTTATTGCCTTGAGTAGAATCACTGGGCTTTTGTATTAGGTGCTCTCCCAGAACCACGGTGCATATTGGCCGTTGACCCTTTCCTTGAGAATAATATCTGACCTTCCCTTGTATTAACACTCTCCCAGTACTGTGGTGCGCCCTGGCAACTAATCATCGCCTTCAGTAGAATCGCTGAGCTTTGTTCGCATTAGGTACTCTCCCAGTACCATGGATCTTATCGGTAATTCCTCGTATCCTTTATAATATTGTCTTACAATCCTTCGTATTAAGAACTTTTCCAGTACGGTGGTGCATCCTGATAACTACTGATCGCCTTGATTAGAATCGCTGAGCTTTCTTCTGATGGGGAGCACTCCTATTGCGCTGGTGCGTCTTGGTCATTGCTCATTTGGCTATTTTTATTTTATATTTTATTCGCAGACTAAAACTGGTACATGTGTTGCCTCTCGTAGTGTGCCATGCCTTACTTTAGTGGAAATTTGGCGAGTGTTTTCGAATGTACTGGTCAGATCACTTTCACAATGCGAATAGTTGAATACAGTGTGTAACATATCGCAACACCAGCAACACATTTATAATACGCGTCACCATTCGCCAACAGATAATATTCTCGACTAGCAGCGGCTGCGCTTCCCGCTTTCGTTATACTGCTAGTGTTCATTGCTTGTCTGAGCATGTATTCGCCGAATGTCAAGTTCAACCTTTATTTGACGTCTTTGCTGCTGAAGTCTTCGCCTATACAACAACCTGACTTTACAGCAGCTCTATTTTTTTTTATTCCGGATGACTGACCGATGTAGTCGCATAAAAGGTATCAAGTCTGCATAGTGCAAGAGCAGCAGCAGCCGCTCTATGAACTGTTTCTCGTTAACGATCACCCTTCGTTGGTTGTCCTCAGTCGCGGCCAAAACGAAGCGGTTTATATTCCGCTTGAGATGATATTCTTGCAACGAAAGCGGGATTTGAAGTGAGGCCATTCAATTTTTTTCTCGAATTTATTTAGTCTTGATTTTTCATCAAATCGTTCGCTCAGTGCCCGGCTAGCGAACTGTCAATTGCCCCGCCGGCAAATCGCTGTATCCAAGCGCCACAATTTGTGCTTTAGTATTGGGAACTTCTGATTCATTGCGACCGGCTCATAATAATATAACTGTTGGGGTTTTACGTCCCAAAACCGCAATATGATTACAGGGGACGCCGTAGGGCAGGGCTGCGGAAATTTCGACCACCTGGGGTTCTCCACCTAAATATAAGTACATGGGCCTCTGGAATTTTGCCTCCATAGAAATGCAGCAGCCGCAACCGGGATTCGATTCCGCGTGCTAGGGTCAGCAAGTGAATACCATTACCACGGGACCACCACGATGGGTGACCCACTCATGGCATGTGCCATAAGATGCACTTTTCGCGCAGGCAGCGACTATATCTCCACCATGCCGGCCTCCAGATTCTTAACAGAAGAATAAAAAATGTGGTCAGCGTTGAAGCGAACTTACTTGGACCACTCCATGCTCAGGATCCCACGTAATCTTCTAGAAATACCTCTTGACGGCTGCAAAAACCTACGACGGGCTTGTTTATGTCAGCGGAATAAGCAGTACATTGATTTTATTCGAATAAAAATAAATGAAGCAGTTGTTTTCGCAGCTTCATGGCGACGGCTACCACTTTCCATTTGGTTGTTTCCGCAAAGAGAAAAATTAGAGAAATAAAAGAATAGATAGATAGATAGATAGATAGATAGATAGATAGATAGATAGATAGATAGATAGATAGATAGATAGATAGATAGATAGATAGATAGATAGATAGATAGATAGATAGATAGATAGATAGATAGATAGATAGATAGATAGATAGATAGATAGATAGATAGATAGATAGATAGATAGATAGATAGATAGATAGATAGATAGATAGATAGATAGATAGATAGATAGATAGATAGATAGATAGATAGATAGATAGATAGATAGATAGATAGATAGATAGATAGATAGATAGATAGGCACTTGTACATTTGGGGAGTTCTGAAGTTCTCGTTTCGACACGGCACACATAAAAGCATGGTGGACAGTTTGCATGTAGTTCGCCCAATATTCATCACAAATATATGATCACTGCTATAAGAAATGTTCTCTGCAGTAGCACGATGAGTGATGAAATTAAAACTGCTGGGGTAGATATGAGAACGATTATAAAACGCCAATATTTTACGCCCGAAAACCACGGTATGATTATGAGGCACGCCGTAGGGGAGGGCTCCGGAAATTTTCCGGCCATTCGGAGTTCTTTAACGTGTATGTAAGTCAAAGTGCACCGGCCTCTACCATTCGCCTCCATCGAAGTGCGGCCACCGCTGCCGGGATTCGACCACGCGACCTTCGCATCGGCAGTCGCGTATCATAACCACTACATCACCGCGGCAGGTTGTGAACATTCTCTTCAATAGAATAAAACGCAGGCGGACAGAATAAACGCACAAGCAGGAATAATATCTCGAAACTTGCGCTTTATTTCTTAACACGCGAGCTGACGCACACATGCAATCAAAATTGAGAACTTAAAAAAAATCAAAGAATGATTTTGAAACGGGAGCAATTTTTTCCCAAGGTAAAACACCCTGACGTATTCACAATTCTACCTTTGAAGACAATGCCCGAAACAGTAAATATTCTGACATTTAATATACCATACTACAGGGGTCGCTGCAGGGCAAAAGTAAATAAAGTAGCAATATGTCGATTGGTTATGAAATACATGGTGTTCCAACAGGGTTCTTTTATGGGCAGAACTTACAACCATTGTTATTGCACTTATTGCACACGTAGTAAAATGTAGCCTTACGGAGAGTAAGTAACTTTACAATTTCTATCAGAATGAGGGGAAGTAGATATAGGCATTAAAAACGGGCCGGGTATTTAAATGTGCAACAGTTGAAAAAAAATGGGCTATCAAAACACTGCTGTCTCCCAATTGCACTTTGGTGTTTCAAAACAGGACCACATATTGTCCATTTCGATCTGGAAACGGCACAGCTTGGTGAGTGGTGGCAGAATGGAATCGCCGTCGGCCTCTGTGGCGGTGGTGACGTTCATACAATCTTCACGGGAACGTAGAAACAGAAGACGTCGTGCCGTTGCCCGCCTTCAGTCGCACTTCTGCCTTGATTTCAAGCTGCACCGAAGCAAACACACCACACGTAATTACCTTTGATTCGAAAGAACCTTTGTAAGGCTAACAATTCAGTCTCCTCGCCTCTATATGTTGTGCATGTGGTTACAGAAACTGCCGTCCTGTCTGTGTTTGTCGCCTGCAAATGAAACAGTGGTGTCCTCATCGCAACTTCACGGTGTAATTTGGTTTCTATACGTACATAGAGGGACATATTTGCATACCGCACAACGAACTTACGCTCGCAAATTTCGGGCTGCAGAGAATTTCAAACAGAAAACAACTGACGGACGCTTACGAGCGCATAACGCCATGATGCGGACAACACTTTAGCTCTCTTTCGGGTTGTTTTAAACACTCTTTCTGCGGCGTTACTCTGCAAAAGAGAGTTAACATATATCTGCAAAGGGAATCCTGATGTCTGCCACGTCAGGACACACCGAAAAGAATAACAGATATTTTTTGTTACAGTGATGATCGCCTGTTGTAATATCGGCAAGTGTTTGTTAGGCCGTTGACATTGATTTTTGTATGTTTATATATGTACTGACGGCCGTAATGGGCAGCCTCGCGTATCAATTGAGATTGAGGTGTTTTGCATTCTGCGGAACAATTTCTGTTTTTAGTTTCGGTCGTGTGCAGATAATTGTGGAATCGTGGTAAAGCACGGTGTGTCAATGCAAAATATACAGGGTATATTTTTAAGACAATACAGTTTTTTAACAATCCTATGACAGTAAGGCCCCTGCTGTTTTCGCACACGAACTCCGCGTCGAGGCGGCAATACTTTCCTGCGGCTACAATAAGGTTGACGTGAATAATTAAGAAACCTCATTAATTAACTTTTTAGTTAGTGACTTCAGGGCAGGTGTTTGTATTACAAAGTTGTAGTGCGCGCCAACTTATGGTATACCTATTTTTATAAATCACGAAAGTTGCATGTGGTTTGAGATATCCATCATCGAATTTCAAGGGCGAAATCGAAACTGATCGCGCCCGGCGCGCACGAAGCGCGACCGTTCTGCTACGTCAGGCCGGAACTACCCGACTAAGGGAAATGACGAAATTTGAATTATGGCGCTCCGCGGCCGTATGTTTTCGTGAAAAGCTGCAGGTCATCTCACTTGTGCCCACGCGTAGCCTTGCTTTTGCGCGTAGTGTTTGGTGCTTAACTGTTTATTTCGAATGTGCACAATAAAATCGCAATATCAACATTTTCTTTGACTAGGAAGCACGAAACTCAGGGGCGGCCACTGCGGCGCTTCTTCTTGCAGACACGCGAAATAGTTCTTCGCGCCTCTTTAGAGTTTTAAGAAAAAAAAACAGACAGGCACCACCCATCGCACACTAAGATTAAGCTGTCTACTAGTGTGTTTCAGAATGCTTGCCGATTTTTCTGAACAGATTCTGCTTTGGCGCGCCTTCATTCAAATTTCATCACTTTCTTGCCACGTGTAATTCCGGTGTTCCGCCGCGCTTTGTGCGCGCCGGGCGCGATCAGTTTCGATTTCGCCCTTGACATTCGATTATGAATGTCTCGAATTACGTGCAACTTTCTGATTTAAAAATAATATGTATGCCATAAATTTGAACGCACTACAACTTTTTAATATAAACGCCTGTCCTCAAGTAAATCATTAAAAGTTAATTAATGAGTTTTTGTTAATCATTCGCGTCAACGCCAGTTTAGCTGCGGAAAAGTATTTCCGCCTCGACGTAGAAATCATATGCGAAACGGCAGGAGCTTGACTGTCATAGATTTTGATAAAAAATATGTATTGTCTAAAAAAAAACATCCTGTATAGCATATGTACGCGTGCATTAAATTACTTCGCACTTTTCGTCGAATCATCGAAAGTGTTTCCGTAGTGTTTTGCTTAGTGCCACGGCTCATTTCATTGTACTTGTTCGCATGCCTTCATGTAACTTTAGACGAGCAGGTATTTCGAACGCCGCAAATGGGAGCTAATGTGGGCAAATGATCAGTGAACCAAGTGTTAAATGACACTATCAGCGTTTGATGAAAGAGTCAGACCTAACATATCGTATTGTAAGTCCAAGTCGCCTAGAAAGATTTAAACAGCGCAAAAAAGACGGAACACACAGAAAGGCACACAGATATCCGTTTTTGCATGTGTGTGTTCAGCCTTTTTTGCGCAGTTTAGCCTTTATAAGTAGGAATCAACACGTCCAAGCATCCGTTTTAGCCAAGTCACCTGTTAGCCGCAAGGTATGGTGCAGTGTACTTCAGTGGCGGTTTACGTCAATTTATACAGTGTCTAGTAGGTTTAAATATAAATCAGAACGCTCATTTTAACTATGCGCTGTGTAATGCATTTTGGAAAGTTACTTTTCACTAGCATGAAAGCATGCTAGTGAGAGCTCCCCATTCAGTGTTGACTCCAATGTTCTGTGTACGCGGCATTCGCGTTTAAGCAAGTTTATCGTGTATTCACCATCAACTGTATTTTTTTCACTATATTAAGCTTACCGTAGGGAACGAAGGCAGTACAGAGATCTGCTTGGAGAAAGTGTACTGCTTTCCAGCTTCCAGCGGGCACTCGAGGCCGCTTTTCGCGCAGGCATTTTTCTTAAAGCCAGGCAGAGGAAGCCAGGTGCCCGGTGTCAGCTCCCCTTTGAACGTCGCCTGAAGCCTGTCGAAGTTGGCCTCTGCGAATGCATGTCCAAAATACGTTAGCTTTTATGAAATGTGAAAATAGGTCAGCGTAGCTGTAAAAATGTGTCACAAGTCACACAATGCTGAGATAACTGGAATTATTGATTTATTCTTTATGAAAAAGGGTTAATGCACTTGAGAAAGCCGTCATCGAATCCGGCATTTAAGGCACCCATGGCTTCCTTTCCTGACTTAAAGGAGTCCTGACACAAAAATGTTCGCCCCGCGTTTTTTTTTTTTTTTGCTGCAATGTGTTGCTGGGGGCCTGTTAGTCATAACACGGCACATCGTTTGCTGCAGCGCGCGACAGATAATTAATTACAAGCTCCTCATTACCGACACAGCCTCAGTTTCGGTTTTGACAGAGCTCCAAAAACGACAAGCCGCCGAGTGCAACTGTCACCACCTAGCGAGCGAAACGCTCGGTCACGTGAGCACACAGAACAGTGACGCATTTCCGCGCGGTCTGTCGTCGTCGGGCTCATCGTCGTCTGATGGCGACGATTTTCTTGCGGCGGGGATGGAAGGAATTTTCGACGTGGCGAATCACTTCAGGTTGAGCCGCTGGCGAGGAGCGATTCGTCGGGAAAGCGCGTCAAAACAGAAATGGCGGCTACGACGTCATCATAACTTGTACCGGCTGCAACGGTTACGTAGGGGAAGTAGGGGGGTCACCTCGGGTCACCTCCGAGAGTGTCAATGCAACAGGTGCGGCCTATAATGCTAGATCGCGCTCGCGAACTTCAAAATTCATATCAAATACCTTCCCAGCTTTATTCGCTGTCGATATTTTGCAGATGGTACACGCACGTACACGGGAATCGATCCAGCAGGCTATCTCAGCCGCGAAATTTTGTGTCAGTACCCCTTTAAAGCGATAAAGACAGCATGAAACAAGATATGCCTGCCTCATCTGAACACGTTAGCCAGAACGTCAGAAGGGAAGTAGCAATTTACAAGTAGTTCTTTTGGATTTTTAAGTTACGCAGAGAAGACAATGAAATTTTGGCAGTACTCTCAAAGATATTGGCTATGCTTACATCACATGTTTTCAAAAACTCCAAGAAGCCTAAATAACGTTAACCAAGGCATAGAGGAAATGCCTGCCGAATCTTCTTTAACTGGATATATCGAGGCATGAAGCATCCCAAATAACTAAATAATGTGCTTCGAAAACTTCGGGATACACATCTTCCCAATTAACAGCAAACAGCATAAACATCTGGCATAGCACAGCGGACATAATAAGCGAACAAGCCGAGCGCGTATATATTTCTACGTCATTCACTGAAAGAGCCAGAAAAGCGTCTGAGTCACTTCAAAGGCGATAATCTTGCCACAGAGACTTGGAGTGTCATTTAGCTTCACAGTGTGGACGACTATTGCAATCCAGATTTCATTTCTTTGACATGCGTGAACAGACATGTGGAAAACCAAATTTCTTCCCTTCAATAAATACATATTTCACTTTGCTTTCGTTTCAATATCAGTGTCTTATATGGTATTTTTATTTATCTGCAATACCTGCAAGATCTGCAAAATACAGCGCATTCGCATAAGTGGAAATATGACGAAATAGCCTTGAAAAGCTTCAGTGTGAACAGCCACAGAATCCAAAAGTGAAGGGCAGAGCGACAAGATAAAACAAAGGAAACTGCTGGTCGAGTGCTGCCTGCCAAATGAAAACTTCATTGCAAGAAGGCATACTTATCGTTACGTCTATCATCTGTCACACAGTGTGCGCAAAGAGGAGCGGTAAAAAGAAAACATCAGCCGGCCATCACATCTTGAAGTACACCAGTTCCTTACCATGCGGGGGCTGCGCGACACATGTCTGCGACTGAGTGCAGATATGAGCTGCCTCGACAACTTCCCGTTGCCTCACCTCCCCCCCCCTCCCAGTTGAGGGCCAGAATGCAAATTGCAGAACCGTCCACACTCCCGGCAGTAGCGTATGTTACAGCTGCGAGCTAGCCCGTCCTACGAGGGAATCGTTGTGCTCACGCAGGCGGGCATATTATGGCAGTGCCGCATCTGTACAACGTACGCACGTTCACAGGAACCTGGCGCCTTAGCGCCCCGGAAGTGCGGCATGAGACGCAAGCGTTCGTGTGTTCGGCTAATTTTTTATTCGGGGAGAGGCCGGGGGGGGGGGGGTGTTCAACCCCTTTAGCACCTTTGTTCCACCTACCGTGTCATACAAACAACAAACCAGTTTATAACACCGAAGCGTTTCATGTTCCTGCCCACAAAGACTTCAATGACGTATTTCCGTCACAGATATGACGTTGGTGAAATATACTAAAGTGGATGAAAAGAAAAGCTAGAGGACATTTCGTTGACGCGAATTACCTGGGAATTGAGCCCACGACCTCTCGTCCATGACGATAGGTGCTGGGCGCTCTACCCACTGCGTCACCGACGCACACGTACGGGGCTCCATAAACGTGCCTTTTATCTCACGCATTGCCTCTCGCCCAGTGCTCTTGCTTTGCGAGGCTGTGTCGCCGCCTGTGAGCGGTGAAGTGAAGTGCTGCGTCATGACACTTACGAGCGCCAATAGGGAGTGCTTCAGTGATGACGGAGTTCAGGCGCCTCTATGCCAGCCAAGGAACACTGGCCGCGCTGGCATCGAGGGTGTGCCCTAGACCTTAAGTTACGTGCTTTGCCCTTTGCGTAGTGTAATCGTGTGACGGTTCGTTGTTAGAGTAGTGCAGCTTCCACATGCACCAACGGAGTTTCTCCGCGCCTACAGCTTCGACTGAGTTAGCACTGGCTGAAAGAACTGCTGCAATAAGCGCAGCAGAAAGGCAACAACATCCGCGGGCGAATTTCGCGCCTTGGCTTAATCTACTAACTCTGCCTCTCGCGTTGCTGAAGCGCTGTGCGGTATATGCATTAACACAGACGTAGGTTACCCTATTACTGGGGAGCGCAGTTTCTCTCCTCAGTTGACGCTCTGACGCTATGCATATCGAGTACCAGTGTTTATTATGTGCTTGTTAATGTCATCTTTGCCCGGAATTCACCACATGCTGTGTCCGGGACTATGTTAACTACTTCAACTACCACAAGGGGTAAATCATGATCATGCGTGTTACTCGTCGGGATCGAGATGTGCTACTAGGCGTCAACGTGTGTGCATCCACGTCAAACGGTGCTATAGCTTCCAAACACCAATGGACATTGTGCAAGCTCTCATATATGAATGCATATTAAACAGTCAACTACTGCCATGGAAATACGTTTCACTTTCGTGTTATACCGACTCCTATTGCGGAGCGATCAGCCATTTTTTTACAGCGAAAGCTGTTATGAGATCACAACATGGGCCGTTTTTGGCGCCGTAGTTGTCCGCCGCCGCCGCCGGTGTTCGTAACCACAATCGCGCGAAATAAGAAAAAAGAGGAAATACGAAAAAATTTCCAGGATGGAACGAGGTTCGAACCTGGGCCCCCCGCGTGGGAGCCCAGTATTTTACCTCAGAGCCATGCCGGAGCTTGAAACCGTTTTGCAAAAGACCCTATACAGGCTTTAGGTCGGGAAGGAACCACATTAACATATGTAATGTAGCGTGGTAGAAGTGTAAAATAACAACCAAGTGTCGCACAAGGCGAATTCTGTAACCAGGCGTCACACAATGCGAATTGCGCAACGAGTGGGTTGTTGTATGCTTCCAACCCATTACAAAGGGCTCTGCCATAACTCTTCATCGTCATCAGCCGCAGCATCAACAAAGTGCGCATAATGCCTTACAGGTGTTTAGCAGATACCGCGGTTTTCCTCAGAATGACGAAAAATTGCATAGTGGCTGCTTGCCTACTTCACAAAAATTATGATGATTTATAGCGGAGTGGGTTCCTCGCAAGTGCAGTTCTATTGGTTGCCAAGGAAGCCCATAAAGCTCCCATGATCCATTTCCTCAGGGTCTCAATGATGTTAATTCCCTCTCTCTATCGTTTTCTCATGTTAGCGTATGGTATAAAGCGTGGTGGGAGAGTGAAATAACGACCGGGCATCACACAATGCGAATTACGGAACTAGTGGGTCCTTTAAAGCTTCCAACCCATTACAAAAGCTCAGTCATAATTTTTCATCATCATCAGCCGTCGCATCAAGAAACTGCACATAATGCCTTAGAGATGGTACCTCGCTTCTCCCCAGAATGACGAGTAATGTTGTGGTGGGTGCTTCCCAACTTCACAAAAATTACGATTTGTGGCGTAGTGGGTACGTTGCTAGTGTACTTGTATTAGTAGGCACAAGAGAGTTTATCGGGCTCTTGAAATGCCGCTCTTCGAGCTTTCGCTGTGACTGCGCTGCGCTTTCCGCGCAGGCCTGGCTTTTTTTTATGTTGGTGCAGCCATACAATGTTTCCTATTAAGACATACTTAGATCGCCTCATAGTTCGTGCGTGTTTGTATGTTTGTGTATATGTGTACACATACAAATTGTTAAGCTTTCTGGGGTTTTTGAACCCTCCAACACCAGCCCTCTGGCTACGTCAATGTTTAGAGCCCCCTTTCTGGGCACTATAGGCTTTCTTGAGATTTGTCCTTCGATCTTGGCCCAAAGGCGCCATGCACGTAGCGCCTTCTTTCACCTAAGGTATCATACGAACAATAACCCTGTTTTTTAACTTGATGCATTCATAGAATGCCTCCTATTAAGACATGCTTACCTCGCGTCGCAGACTTCACTCAACGCCTTCAGAAACATCATTGATGCTGAAAAACGTCGAAGTCCAACATATGCCGTTACCCACTTTATCTCTACCCAAGGGGAGAAATTCGGCCTTGTTGGTAAGACATTAGGAAAACTTTTTCAGCGCAAAATAACACAGGGACGAGAAGGGAGGACACAACACGTGCGCTAACTTTCAACAAAAGTTGAAAGTTAGCGCACGTGTTGTGTCCTCCCTTCTCGTCCCTGTGTTATTTTGCGCTGAAAAAGTTTTCCTAATTATCTCTACCCATCGGAACACAAGCGAAACTGCAATTCTTTTCGATAAACTAGTTTTTTGCACGATTACCAACCAAATGGCCACCCTTACGTCATGAATGCACCCCTGAAACGGCGGGGCGCCCTCTGCTTTGCTCTGAAGCAAAGCACAAATTGCTTTGCTTTCCTCCTTCGACACCCCGGCATGCAAAATACAAAGCAATCATTTTAGGCATGTACACATGACACTGCACCATACTCGCCTATTGAATTATAGCAAAAACATTGTATAAGGAATCGTGGTGACCACCAATTTCTGGATGTTCTTAGAGAATAGCGTGTTCCTCACCAGGAGTAAAGTCCACTTCTATGCCGACACTCTTTCCTCTCTCAAAGTTGCAGGGCAACTGTGGGCACGGGTTCACTCGCACTTCCTTGAAGTCACCTCCTGTAGAAAATTGAGAAAACATGACACTTGTAAAAGCTAGCGCGACAACAAGCAGCATCGACAAAATGTACGACAAGAAAACAGAATAGTTATACACTTATAGCAACTACCGCGACGTCTACAGACTAATGCGTAACAGTGGTTCCGCAATCCGCCTCTCTAATTTTCCTCTGCTGCCCTCTGTCGTTTTGGTAGGGGAGGAGAAAACCGGTATTGCTAGACACAAAACCTCTAGGATGAAGAGACATTTCCTGAGTTTTCCGCTAGGCGAAGGGCGCATGCACCGTGGCATCGTGAAAAAGGCGGATTCTGCCAAAGAGCGGCGCACCAGCAAAATTCCGCAATTTTTTTTTTCACAAATATTCCAATGTATGGATGGATGAAAAAAATCCGGCAGACCCTACGCACTGTGGGAATCGATGTAATGCGAAGCAGCCAGCAAAGCGCTGCTTACATCGCCTTTTTCTTGTCTTTGAGGCAAATAAAGTCATTCATGACATGGCATCTAGTTCATTATATATCGCACATTTTACATTCATGCATGCGTGGAAAATCTTGTATGTACCACGCTAATGAAACGTAATGCATAACCTGTCATTTATGTTCATCACGCACTCGTGTCCTGCCATACCAATTTTGGTATATATCCAGTTAACCAAACGGCCGGAAACGCACCATGACAGTGGCATGTAAATCCTACGGTACATGACATGCATGTCGTGATTCGCATGTTGGGACCTGTCATTTATGTCCATCATACAGTCACGTCGAGCAATACCGAATTTGGTAAATGTCGAGCCAGCGAAACTGGCGCGACCGCACCATGAGCGTGGCATGTAACTCATGCCGTACATGACAA